>NC_043712.1:55027990-55078086 GCF_006229205.1 Suricata suricatta | reverse complement strand
TCTCCCATTCATTTTGCTGCTGGTTTCCTTTGCTGTGCTAAAGCTTTTAATTTTGGCATAGTCCCAATACTTTATTTTTGCTTTTGTTTCCTTTGTCTGAGGAGACATATCCAGATAAATGTTATCTCAAAGAGATTACTGCCTGTAATTTCTTCTAGGTGCTTTATAGTTTCTGGTCTCACATTTACATATTTACTCCACTTGAATTTACTTTTGTGTACAGTATAAAAAGGTGTTCCATTTTTGTACTTTTGCATGTTTTCCAACACTATGTATTGAAGAGATCATCTTTTCACCTTGTATATTTTGCCTCCTTTGTGGTACATTAATTGATCATAAATACATAGAGTAATTTCTGGGCTATCTTTTCCGTTCTAATCTATGTGTCTATTTTTTTGCCATTTCCTTACTGATTTCGTTATTACAGCTTTGTAGTATATCTTGAAATCTGGGATTGTGACACCTCTGTTTTTGTTCTTTCTCAAAATTGCTTTGACTATTCCAGGTCTTTTGTGACTCCATACAAATTTTAATATTATTTGTTCTAGTTCTGAGAAAAAAAATGTTGTTGGTATTTTGAAAGGGAATCAAAATACCAAATGTTGTTGGTATTTTGCATTGAATGTGTATGTTGCTTTGGGTAGTGTGGACATTTTGACAATATTAATTCTTTTAATTCATGAGTATAACCAAGGAATATCTTCCATTTCTTTGTGTCGTCTTAAATTTCTTTCATCAATATTTTATAGTTTTAGAGTATAGGTCTTTCACCTCCTTGGTTAAGTTTATTCCTACATATTTTGTTTGATGCAACTCTAAGTGGGATTGTTTTCTTAATTTTTCTTTCTACTACTTTGTTATTAGCATATAGAAGTACAATAGATTTCTGTATATTAATTTTGTATCCTATAAGTTACTGAAATATTTTTTCACCTCTAATAGATTTTGGTGGAATCATTAGGGTTTTCTCTATACAGTATCCTGTCATCTGCAAACAGTGAGCTTTACTTCTTCCTTACCAATCTGGATACTTTTATTTCTTGTTTAATTTTTTTTCCACCAAGACTAGAAGTCCACCAGGACTTCCAGTACTATGTTGAATAAAAGAGGTGAAAGTGGACCTGCTCTTAGAGGAAGAGCTTTCAGTTTTTCACCATTGAGCATGATCTTAGCTGTGGATTTTTCATACATGGTCTTCATTATGTTGAGGTATGTTCCCTCTAGGCCCACTTTGTTACGAGTTATCATGAATGGATGCAATATTTGTCAAGTGCTTTTTCTGCTTCTATTGAGATGGTCATGTGTTTTATTATCCTTTCTCTTGTTAACATGATGATGTATCACATTGATTGACTTGTGAATACTGAGCAACTTTACACTCTTGGAATAAATCCTACTTAATTAGGGTGAATGATTCTCTTGACTATTTTTTTATAAAAACATGAAAAATTTGAAATGTGTTCTCCACTCTCCAATACTTCCTCACAGTTTTGCCTGAAAGTAGAAGAGAATTACATTAAGCTTATACATTAATTTATAAGAGAATAATTTTTTAATAAAATTGGGACACTGTGTTTTAAATAAAAATTCCTTCTTTATATCCTGTAGTAAATTTCTGACATGAATAATCTTCATACTTCTTGTTTCCTGTAAAAGTGTTTTAATTATTGAATGCATGCATATGTATGTATAATTTTAACTCTCCATATTTTTAAGTGGGACAACTATTTTTATGTATATGTATTTCATAGCCTAAAATGTAACTTAAAACTCTTCTTAGTCTTAATGACTTCACAAGTGAATATTTTAGATTTTCTAAGTTGATCATCATCATATGTACTCATTACATGATAACTCCACTTTAACTTTTTGAAAAAGTAGACCTCTTATTTATGTGTCTTTTTATGTTAAATAATCAGATCATTGTTCATAAGGGTAAAAATCACTGCCTTTCTAGCACCTTTAAAGCTTTGATATATATGCTTGTTTGGATTTTTTTCTCTTGGTGGCAAAAGTTGGGTTTGGTTTAGAATGTTTTTTTGAAAGGGTGTTTGGGGGACTCAGCACCTGATTTTGGCTCAAGTGATGATATCATGGTTCATGAGATCGAGCCCTGTGTTGGGCTCAGCAGAGTCTGTGGAACCTTGGGATTCTCTTTCCCTCTCTTTCTGCTCCTCACTTACTCTCTATTTCTCTTTCTCTCTCTCAGAATAAATAAATAAACTTTAAAAAATAAGATAAACATAGAGGAAGGGAAGGAAAAAATAAACTAAAGCAGAAAGGGAGGCAAACTTTCATTTCTTGGGATGAGCACTGGGTGTTACATGGAAGTGATGAATCACTAAATTCTACTCCTAAAACCATTACTGCACTATATAATAGCTAGCTGGGATTTAAATATTTTTTTCAAAAAGTGAAAAAAATAAAAATAAATTTAAAAATAAAATGTTTTTTGAAATAAAATTCTTTATAACTCCTAGTTTGCAAGTGATTTTGTTGTAAAAAAAGGTATTAATTATATATGAACATTTTTTTCTTTCTTTTTATTGTGTTTTGAGGGGTTATTTATTTTTTTAAACTCTTTTTTCAGGAATAGAATTAAGTGACTTATCACTTCCATATAACAGTGCTTATCCCCTCATGTGTCCTCCTTAATACCCATCACCCATTTAACCCACCCCGCCATTCAACACCCCTCCAGCAACTCAGTTTGCTCTCTGTGCTTGAGTCTCTAATGGTATGTCTCCCTCTCTGTTTTTATCTTATTTTTCTCTCTTCCCCATGTTCATCTATTTTGTTTCTTAAATTCCACATATGAATGAAATCATATATTTGTCTTTCTCTAACTTATTTCACTTAGCATAATATGCTCTAGTTCTATCCATGTTGTTGCTAATGGCAAGATTTCATTCTTTTTGATTGCTGATAAATATTCCATTATATATGTGTATATATTAAAAAAAGAAGATATATATATTTTTAAACGCTTATTTATTTTTAGAGAGAGAGACACAGAGCATGAGTGGGGCACGGTCAGAGAGGGAGGGAGACACAGAATCAGAAGCAGGCTCCAGGCTGAGTTGTCAGCACAGAGCCCAATGTGGGGCTCAAACCCACAAACTGTGAAATCATGACCTGAGCTGAAGTTGGCCACTTAACTGACTGCGCTACCTAGGCGGCCCATATATTCTTTATCCATTCATCAGTTGATGGACATTTGGGCTCTTTCTATACTTTGGCTATTGTTGATAATGCTGTTATGAACATTGGGGGCATTTGCCCCATTAAATTAGTACTTTTTAGTCATTTGGATAAATACCTCATTGTGCAATTACTGAGTCATTGGGTAGCTCTATTTTTATATTTTTTCAGGAACCCCCATACTGTTTTCCAGAGTGGGTGTTTTTCTGTCTTTTTGAAGTGATGATATTTTTATCTTTTTGCTTCTCTGATATGTGTAAAAATGCATTCTTTTATAAAAGACATTATTTTTATATGACTGTTGTAAAGTCTAAATGAATACAATAAGTTAAATATACTCCTTGAGCATATTCTTTTTACCATGGCTTTTAAAATGAAATTTATTTGGTAGAATTTATCTATGATTTTTTTGTTTTGATATATACTTATGAGACAGCTCATGTATAATTCTATCTTACTTATAGCAGAGACTGCTAAATGCTCAACAAAATCTGTACCTTCTCCTGTGCATACATCTTCATTACATTTCTTCTTGAAATTTGGTATATCAATGTGTCTGAATTGTAGCAGCTAGAATTTCAGGATGCAATGTAAGCAATTTAATGATCAAGGCTTTTAGATATTGGTTATGCCTTTCTTCCACCTGGATGCAAATGATGACTAATAATGGATCCATAACATGGAAGGCACCCCAGCCCTTTGGTCCTTTTAAAAGAAGATCATCTGCTGTCAAAAAATATGTATATGTGACTATTAGCTAAATAATGTATACATTTGTTTTATGTTTGAGTCATTTAATATCTTTGGGTAAAATTGGTAATTATAGTATGATATATTCTAATGAATATATATTTTGTAATTAATTTTAAAGCAGCTTTACATAGTTTCTACATATTTTTGCATATTTCTATATTTAAATAGTAATAAGTACCTGTTCACTTGAGAGTGAACAAATTTAATTCTAAAGTATGAGTCAATTAGCTAATTAAAAGATGATTTTTAATAAGTTTTAAATAGGTAAAATGCATTATTTTAGAAGCTTGCAGAAGAATATCTTTTAAGGGAGAAACAAGCTATTTTAAAGGAAAATAAATGATGGAATATGTAAGATTTAAAGATAAACCTCTATAATATGGTATGAAGATATTACAAGCTGATATATTTACAATGTCCAAGAAAGTGATCAGAGAAAGAGTAAGGTCAGTAGTCTTTTTTTTTTAACTTGTTTTAATGTTTTATTTATTTTTGATACAGAGAGAGACAGAGCATGAGAGGGGGAGGGGCAGAGAGAGAAGGAGACCCAGAACCGGAAGCAGGCTCCAGGCTCTGAGCTGTCAGCACAGAGCCCGACGCGGGTCTCGAAGCCACCAGTGTGAGATCTGACCTGAGCCGAAGTCAGAGGCTTAACCGACTGAGCCACCCAGGCGCCCCATGGGTCAGTAGTCTTATGTCAAACTGGAGAATACACACTTTTTACAAATGGGACAGCAAGTAATTTATTTCAGAATTGTTTACATACGAATAGAGAATGAGAATCTCTATTCCATTCTATTTTATTCTAACCTCATATCAATGTTGCATTTTATGTTCTTGAGCAGTACAGTCTATTAAAAATATAATATAAACTACAAATGTGTCTCATATATAAAATTTTAAATTCCCTAGTCACCACAGTAATAAATACAAAAAAGTAAAAATAATTTTAATAAAAGATTTAATACTGTACTCAAAAATATCATTTATATATGTAAGAAATGCAAAATGTTAAGAATATATTTTAAATTTTTTACAGTCTCTAAAATCTAATGTATATTTAACCCTTTAGCACATCTCAGCTCAAACTAGCTGTAGTTCATGTATTCAATTCCTACATATGGCTGGCTAGTGGCTGCTGTGTTGGATTGGAAAATTCTTGAGGGAGGTTTATAATATTAAGACTTTTTCAATATGAGTATTTGAAGAATTTAGATTCAACAAAGCTGAATTTAAAATGACTGAGAAAGGGAACCAAGGGAAGTAGGGGGCAAACAGGAATAGCGTAGTTTCATTGACTTAAAGGAAAATAGTTAATAAAACTATCAGGCACTCCTGTAACTCCAATGAGCATTTGACTCTTGATTTCTTTATTTTATTTTATTTTATTTTATTTTATTATTAAAAAAATTAATCATTTATTGTCAAATTGGTTTCCATATAACACCCAGTGCTCTTCCCCACAAGTGCCCTTCTCCATTACCACCACCTCCTTCCCTCTCCCCCTTCCCCTACAACCCTCAATTTGTTTTCAGTATTCAATAGTCTCTCAGGTTTTGCATCCCACTCTCTCCCCAACTCTCTTTCCCCCTTCCCCTCCCTATGGTCCTCCATTAGGTTTCTCCTGTTAGACCTATGAGTGCAAACATATGGTATCTGTCCTTCTCTGCCTGACTTATTTCACTTAGCATGACACCCTCAAGGTCCATCCACTTTGCTACAAAGGGCCATATTTCATTCTTTCCCATTGCCATGCAGTACTCCATTGTATATATATTTCAACTCAGGTCATGATCTCATGATTGTGAGACTGAGCCCCTCATCTGGCTCTGTGCTGAATGTGGAGCCTGCTTGGGATTCATTCTCTCTCTCTCTCTCTCTCTCTCTCTCTCTCTCTCTCTCTCTCTCTCTCTCTCTCTCTCTCTCTCTCTCTCTCTCTCTCCCTCCCCTTCCTTTTTCCTTTTCCCCCAATCCAGTGTTCTCTCTCTCTCTCTCTAAAAAAAAATTAAAAAGTAATAAATGCTGGTCAAGTGATATCAGGACTGTGACTTTTCAAAGGATTTTAACATATGAAAGTTAGTGGGGGCTGTAGCAAAGGTTATTTTAGGTTAATAGTGGAGAATGAAAAAATATATAATAGGTAAGTTAGATGTGGGGTGCCTGGGGGGCTCAGTCAGTTAAGTGTCGACTTTGGCTCAGGTAATGATCTCACAGTTCATGGGTTCAAGCCCTGTGTTGGGCTCTGTGCTGACAGCTAGCTCAGAGCCTGGAGCCTGTGTTAGGATCCTGTATCTCCCTCTCTCTCTGACCCTCCCCTGCTCATGCTGTCTTTTTCTCTCTCAAAAATAAATAAAACATTTAAAAATTAAGAAAAAAAGAGAGAAGGGAGATGTGACAATATATGAGGCAACTATTGTAAATATTTGGCTCAGAGAATTGTGTGGATCCATTTGTTTTTGAATGATTTGATAATGTGAGAATACAATCAAACGTAAAGATCCCAAGGAGAAGGAGATCCTGAAGATGAAGAAGAAAGAAAGTAGCATTTTTTGAAGCAAATCCATGAGAAGGCAGGTGTGGCTGGATTTCAGTTATGATCTCTTCTTAGGCAGAAGAATGTTTACCACATTAAGGAACAATAAAGAAAAAAGATATATAAGTGAAGTACGTTTATAATTTGTTGATTGGAAGATGAGTGATTTTCCAATATAATGTCTTCTGTTTTTTTTCTAGGAATTATCAGGTAAGTAAGGGGAGTTGAGATAAGAAAATGGAATCAGAAACATGTATCATGGAGTAGAACTGAGGTGGCAAGTGGAAGATTAAGCTGATGTTACTAGATAATAATAAAGCAGTGTAGAAGGCCCTGTTGAGGCATGAGATCATGAATTTTCCATTGTATGTGTGTTCAGTTTTGATTTTTTTTAGTAATACTCAGGTATATGTTAGGAATATTTTATAATTATAAAAACTGCCTTATAAATTTATATTTACTACCAATATTGACTACCGGTTTGTGACTTTGGGGATTTAAAAACTATAAAATGTTCCTCCTTTTCATCATGGGTTTTGGTTTTGTGGATAATAAATAACCTGTTCTCCCCATCTGATGCTTACTGTTAGATTCTGTATTTATTTACAAAGAGTGAGGTAGGATAGCAATTTAATAGAGTCCTCTATAGGTTTCTGTACCCTATTCTAATGAATTTTATAACTCTATGTCCAAGAGTTAATTTAAAATATCAATGGATAATTCTAAGAAGAGAATCAAATAAATAGCCCCTTTTGAAGACATTTGGCCATAATCTTTCAAAGTATAGAGTTGTATAAATGTTGACTACAAAATTTTATTTCTAGGATGCTTTCCTTTAGTGCGGGTGAAACATACTGGATGTTTATGGAAGTAGCGTCTGTAGTGGTAAATGACTGGAATAAGTGTACTGATTATCAATGCTTAGATAAAGTATATTCATAAACTAATATAAAAATGTTATGAAAACTGAAAGTTTCTTAACCACTGATATTGAATCATACCCACAATATTGTATTGAATGAGTAAATGTAAACTATAGAATAATATCTAAATTATGTTATTATTTGTACATATAATTATACACATAAATAAATTTATCAAATGGTATAAATTAAACAGACATAGTGCTTATCTCCTAGGTAGTACTATGTCATACTGGAACATATCGTTTTTAGATCATTTTTCTGTTCCTATATGAATACATGTTCCTCTCTTTCTCTACACACACACACAAACACATACACATAGAGCACATCATTTAATCTTAAGTAAAAAATAAATCTATAAAAAGTAACATAAATGGCACATAGAATTGCCAAATTTGTGACATTAAGAAAAGTCAAAGTAGGCATGAGAAAAAAATGTTAGAGATTAATTATATTGCAACCAACATTTTAATATTTTAAGTAAATGATCAAAAGAGATTATATAAATATTATTTGCCTATAATCTTTATTTGTTTTGATTAATATGTGATTTATGGGGTTTCTCCAAGAGGAAAGCAATATGAAAACTAGACAGCTTCATAGATACCATTTTTTAAGGTCACAAAGTGTGAAGTTGTTAAATCAGAATCACAAGGTCATTAAACTCACCCAATACCACAAATAACAATGGTGAAAATATAGAAGGAATCCAAAGAAATAGGCAAGTAATTTCTCTGCTATAGAATTCTGATCATATTAGCTCATGCTCCAAATAAACATTGTATTTCTACTTCACTAAAATCCCTTGTTTTAGGTTTGACATGCAAAGTAATCTTCAAATCAATACATGGAGATAATGTTTGACACAGGTAATTTTTCAGTTTGGGAACAACTAAATTTATTAGTAGTTAAAAGGATATTAATTTTTCTATATATGATTCAGCCTTCACATTTTTATTTTTTAATTTTTTTAACGTTTTTTATTTATTTTTGAGAGACAGAGAGCAACAGAGAATGAGGAGGGGAGGGGCAGAGAGAGAGGGGGAGGTACAAAATCTGAAGCAGGCTCCAGGCTCTGAGCTGTCAGTACAGAGCCCCATGCGGTGCTCGAATCCAGAAACCATGAGATCATGACCTGAGCCAAAGTCGGTCGCCCAATCACTGAGCCACCGAGGCACCCCTAGCCTTCACATTTTTAAATCAAGTTATTTGAATTTTAACTGCTGTTAACGTTTCATTTATTTAAAATAGAGTGTCATTTTCACTCAAAAATGAGGAAAGTAGATACATATAATATCTCCTATGCTACTTCTTAAACTGTATATCAGCAAAATATTATTTAAGGTTTGAAAGTTACTCAAAGATCACCTCTGAGACTACTAAGATTGCATATAACTCCTTTAGTGGATATATGTATGCCATATAAATAAACATTAATATCAGTTTATAATTTTAAATACTGTAAAACTCATAATAGTTTGAATAAACTTTATCCTAACATCTGAGCTGATGTTAGATGGTAAAATATTTTAATATTAGACTTTTAAATTGCCCAGTGTCAACATCACATTTCTTAGAAAACTGTATTTATTGCCTCTAGTAAGTTGTATTTTTACTAGCCTGCTCTTACCCCACCATTTGAAGTAAATAGGCTTTCTTAACACTCAGCGACAGTGCAGCACGAATCTTGTCACCACTATAAAGTATCCATTTTTCTAGCCTATGAAATATTATTTGGTGCTGTTAATCCCCAGACTCAACTACCACCGGAAATGTTTGAAAGCCAAGAAGAATGACTGAATTACAGAATCCTGTTTAATGTGGCCATCAAATACAGTATTATTTTACATCCAGAGGGAGAGTGTAATAGCCTATATACTTTGTTTATGAATAGGTGACAAGAGGCAGAGTGCCAAAATGGAGACAGTATAGACTATAGCAGTAAACTGAGTTTAAATTGTGGTTCTGACAGGTAGTAGCTGTATAGCAAAGAAAAATTATTTCACCACGCTTTGTTTCTATTTGCTTATTGAAAATACGGAAAAAGCAATACCTACCTTTCTCTTTCAAGGATTGTGTAATATAATGTAAGTAAAGCACTCAGTAGATAGTCCATAAGTATAAGCTCAAAGTACTATTAAAAAAAGTAGAAGGAATCTGGTCTGTGGTTTTTTAGAATAAAATTCCCTCAAAAATACATAAATCTTTAATAGGATTAATTTAATGCAATTTTGACTATATACATCATGCTTTCATATTAATGAAATGAAAATGGTAAGCATTCTCAATATCTGACCCCATTTCTAAGACTATTCTGGACTTTCTTTTTTGCTTGAGGTGAAATTTACATAATATAAAATCAACTATTTTAAAATGCACAGTTCTATGGCATTTTCTGTATTCACAGTGTACAATGATAACCTCTATCTAGTACCAAGACATTCTCATTATCTCAAAATAACTCCTTAACCATCAAGCAAACACTCTCCACTCTTTCTTCACTCAGTCCCTGGAAACCACTAATCTGTTTTCAACTCCATATGAATTTACCTATACTGCATATTTCATAATGGATTTCATAAGTAGAACCATAAAATATGTGACTTCTATGTCTAGTTTCTTTCATTTAGCATAAAGTTTTCAAGATTTATTCACATTGTAGCATGTATCAGTATTTATTAATGGTTGAATGATATCCCATTATAAAGCTACATAATGTTTTCCCATTTATCAGTTGAGGGGCATTTGGATGTTTTCTATATATTCCTATTGTGAATAATGCTACTATAAGCATTTGTGTACAGGTTTTTGTTTAAATATATGTTTAAAATTATTTTAGATATAGAAGAGTGGAACTTTTGGATCTTATGGGGGTTTTCTTGGTTTAAGTTATTTAAAAATCACAAAAGTAATTTCCATAGAAGGATTACCATTTTGTATTCCCAGTAGCAATATATGAGGGTTCCAATTTCTCCATGCCAAGACTTGTTATTTTCTGGGGTTTTAATTATGGTTATCTTAGTTAGTGTTAACTTATATCTAATTGTGGTTTGAATTTGCATTTCCCAAATGAAAAACCATTTTGGCATATTTTCATGCACTTATTGGCCATTTGTATATATTCTTTGGAGAATCGTCAGTACAAGTCTTTTCTCCATTTTTTACTTGGGTTTACATTTTGTTGATGAATGGAATAGTTCTTCATAGAGTCTGAATACTAAACCATTATTAGATACATGACTTGCTAATGTTCTCTACTGTTCTGTAGGTTGTTTTTTTCACTCTTCATAGTAATTTATCTCTTTTTAATGTTACTTCTTGTGCTTTTGTTGATATACCTTAGGAAACCATTGCCAAATCCTAGATTATGAAGAATTACTCCTGGTTTCTTCTAGAAATGTTATGCTTCTAGTTTTCTTACATTTATACTTTGACTAATTTTTAGTTTATGTTTGAATGTGAAGTGATTTACATGTAGTTATCCAGTTTTCCCAGCATTCTTTGGATTTCCCTGATGAATAATGTGTTGAACAGTTTTTATTCCTGTTGGCAATTTGTATTTGTTGTCATAAGTAGCAAGATTTCAATCTATTTTATGACTGAATAATATTATAGTTTGTGTGTGTATGTGTAATTATTATATACATTTAATTTTTTTAATTTTTTTTGAGAGAGAAAATACAGAGCACAATGGGGTAGGGGCAGAGAGACAGGAAGATACAGAATCTGAAATAGGCTCCAGGCTTTGAACTGTCCACATAGAGCCTCATGTGGGGCTCCAATTCAAAAACCACATGATCATAACCTGAGCTGAAGTCAGATACTTAATCAACTGTGCCACTCAAAAGTCCCACAATTACACACACACACACACACACACACACACACACACACACACACCACATCTTTTATACATCAGTGGACACTTTAAGTTTTTTCTATATGTTGGCTGTTGTAAAAAATGCTGCAACAAATATGGGGTACATATAGCTTTTGAGTTACTGTTTTATTTTCTTCCTTCCTTCCTTCCTTCCTTCCTTCCTTCCTTCCTTCCTTCCTTCCTTTCATTTTCTTTCTTTTCCTTTTTTGTTTTTTGGACAGTTTCCCAGAAGTGGTTTGGTGGGTCATATGGTAGTTCTATTTTTACTTTTTTGAAGAAATGTTATGTATTTGTTCCATAATGGATACACCAATTTACATTCCCACCATAGTGCACAAGGGTCCCCTTTTCTCCATGTCCTCACTAACATTTGTTATGTATTATTATTTTTATTTTATTTTTTATGGTAGACATTCTAATAGTTGTGATGTGATATCTCATCATGGTTTGGATTTGCATTTTCCTGTTGATGAGTGTTGTTAAATATATTTTTATATGCCTTTTTGCCATGTGCACATGTGCTTTAGAAAATTGTCTATTATGGTTCTCTGACCATTTAAAATAAGATTGTTTGCTGTTGAGTTTATGAGTGCTCTATAAATTCATACACTAACCCTTTATCAGACATATGATTTACAATTTTTTTCTGTTTAGAATGTTGCTGTTTCATTCAGTTGATGGTGTTGCTTCGCAGGAGACTTTTAGGTTGCTGTAATCTCATTTGTATATTTTTGCTTTTGTTTTATTTAGGTGTCAGATTCTATAAATCATCATCAAGATCTGTCAGAAAGTTTACTGTCCTGTTTTCTTCTAAGATTTTTATGGTTTCAGGTTTTTTGTTCAAGTATTTAATCTATTTTGAATTATTTTTTCTGTATAAAATATTATATAGTCATCCAATTTCCCTAGTACCATTTCCTAAAAAAACTGTCCTTTCTCCATTGTATATTCTTGGCTCCTTTATTGTGAATTAATTGACTGTATATTAGTGGGTTTATTTCTAGGCTTACTATTCTGTTTTATTTATCCTGGTGTCTATTTTTATGCCAATACCATATTGTTTTAATAACAATAGCTTTATAATGTAGCTTGAAATCAGGGATCCTCCAGTTTTGTTCTCCTTTCTCAAGATTTTTTGGTTATTCAGTGTCTTCAGTGGTTCCATACAAATCTGAGGATCACGTTTGTGCTTGAGAATTTTTTGTGTATGAGATATTTTTATATTTCCTTTTAAATATTTTATTATTAGTGTATGAAAAACCAACTGATGTATATATATATGTGTGTGTGTATATATATATATGTGTGTGCGTGTGTTTTATATCCTGCAACATTATGGAATCTGTTGATTAGTTCTAAAAATTTTTTTGTGGAATCTTGAGGGTTTTCAATATATAATATTATGTCATATGCAATGGTAACCATATTATTTCTTCTTTTCCAATTTGGATGCCTTTCCTTTCTTTTTCTTGCCTAATTGTTCAGGCTAGGACTTCCAATACGATGTAAAATGAGAGCAAACATTGTGTTCTTTCTGATCTTAGCAGAAGAAAAGTCATCAGCTTTTCACTATTTAGTATGATGTTTGCAGTGGGCTTGTCACATATGGCCTTTATTATGCTAAGCTATTTTTTCTCTATAAACACTTTACTGAAACTTTTTTATCATAGATGAATGTTGAATTTTGTCAAATGATTTTCTACATCTACTGAGACAACCATATAAATGTTATTTCTCATTTTGTTAACATGTTGTATTACATTGATTGACTTGCAGATAATGAATCATCTTTGCATCTCTGGAATAAATCCCACATAATTATGGGGTATGATTTTTTATATATAGTTGAATTCTGTTTGCTAATGTTTTGTGGAGGACTTTTACGTCTATGTTCATCAGGAATATTGGCCTATAATTTTTTTCTTGTGATATTATGGTTTTGATTTCATGGTAGTGCTGGCCTCATAACATGAGTTTGGAAGTATCCCTGCTTTTTTATTGTTTTTAAGAGCTTGACAAGGAATGATATTAATTCTTTGAAAGTTTGGTAGAATTTACCAGTAAAGCAATCTGTTCCTAAATTTTACTTGTTGATAGATTTTGATTACTATTGATTCAATATCCTTATTAATAATCAGCCTGTTCAATTTTCTGTTTCTTTATGATTTAGTCTTGGTAGGTTCTATGTTTCTAAGAATTTACACATTTCTTCTAGGTTTCAAATATTTTGCCATATAGTAGTTCTAATGGTCTTTTATAATATTTTGTATCTCTGTGATATCTATTGTAATGTCTTTTCTTTCATATCTGGTTTTATTTACTTGAGCTCTCTATTTTCTTGGTGATTCTCACTGATGTCCATTTTTTATCTTTCAAAGAATAAACTCAGTTTTACTAATCTTTCCTATTATATTTTTAGTCTCTAATTTCATTTTTATCTGATTGTATCTTTGTTATTGCCTTCTTCCTACTAACTTTGGGTTTCATTTTTTCCTTTTCTACTTGAGGTTAGGTTAGGTTGCATATTTGAGATTTTTCTTACTTCTTGAGGTAGGCATTTATTGCTATGAACTTCTCTCTTAGAAACACTTTGCTGCATGCCACAAAATTTGATATATTATTGTTTTACCATTTTAATTTCTCTCAAGATATTTTTTATATCTTCTTTATCCCATTGGTTGTTCAGGAGCATATTGTTTAATCTGTACTCACTTGTTAATTTTCCAGTGTTCTTTACAAAACTGACTTTTAGTTCCATGCATTGTAGTGAGAAAAGATGCCAGATATCATTTCAGACTTCCTAAATGTTTTAAGACTTGTTTTGTGGCCTAAGGTATAATCTGTTCTATAAAATGTTCCATATGCACTTAAGAACAATGTGTATTCTGTTTCCCTTGGATGCAATGGTCTGTATAAAGTCAAACTGGTCTAAGGGATCATTTAAACCTGAAGTTGTCTTATCAAGTTTAAGTCTAGATAATATATCATCTGATGTAAGTGTGGTATTAAAGTCCCTTACTATCGGGGCACTTGGAAAGCTCTTTTGGTTGAGCATTTAACTTTGGCTCAACTCATGATCTCATGGCTGGGCTCTATGCTGACAGTACAGAGCCTGCTTGATATTCTCTCTTCCTCACTTTCTTTCTTTATCCCCCCCAGCTCTCTTCCCCCCCTCAAAAGAAATAAAAATAAAACATTAAAAAATAAAGTCCTTTACTATTAGTGTATTTCTATTTCACCTTTGGGTGGATTAATATTTGCTTTATATATATATAGATTCTCTTATTTTAGGTGCATAAATATGTACTAATGTTATATTCTTTTGTTGGATTAACCCCTTTATCATTATGCTTTGTCTCTTATTATAGTCTTTCTTCTAAACTTTATTTTGTCTGATACAAATATGGCTATCCCCACACTCTTTGGGTTTCAGTTTACATGGGATCTCTTTTTCCACTCCTTCACTTTCATTACTTGTGGGACATTACAGCTAACCTGAATCTTCTATTGGTAGTATATAGATGGTTTTGTTTTTTGTTTTTTGTTTTTTAAACCATTTAGCCACTCTCTGCCTTTTGCTTGGCAAATTGAGTCCTTTTACATTTAAAGTGATATTTGGTAAGTATGTATAGCCATTTGTTAATTGTTTCTGGCTGTTTCCTAGTTTCTCTTTTTCCTTTATCTTATTCTCTTCCTTTGTGGTAAGATTACTTTCTTTAGTGGTATGCTTAGATTCCTCTCTCTTTTTGTATCTACTTTAGGATTTTGCTTTGTGATTACCATGAGCATAACATAATAAAGTATAACAGTCTGTTTTAAGTTGATAACACCTTGTTTGATTCCATTCTAAAGCTCTACATAATTACTTCTCTGTCCCATGTTTTAAGTTTTTTTAATGTATTTATTTTATTTTGAGAGAGAGGGAGACAGAGCTTGAGTTGGTGAGGGGCAGAGAGAGAGGGAGACACAGAATCTGAAGCAGGCTCCAGGTTCTGAGCTGTCAGCACAGAATCCCAACAGGGCTCGAACCCACACACTGGGATCATGACCTGAGCCAATGTCAGATGCTTAACCAACTGAGCCACCTAGGTGCCCCCGTGTTTTAAGTTTTAATATCACATTTTACATCTTTTTATCTTATAAATCCCTTAACTAATTATAGTAATAGTTGTTTTTTATTGTTTGTCTTTTAAGTGTCATGATAACTTTTTAAGTTTAATACATGACTTTTACTATATATTTACCTTTCTAGTGAGATTCAGTCCTTCATATGTTTGTTGTTGTTGTTGTTGTTGTTGTAGTTGTTGTCACTAATTAGCACCCTTTCTTTTCAGTTTAAAGAAATTACTTTAACATTTCTTACAAGAATGGCAGAGTAATGATGAGCTCCTTTAGTTTTTGCTTGTCTGGAAAAGTCTACATCTGCTTTAATTCTGAATAACAACTTTCCATGGTAGAGTATTTTTGTTAGAAGGGTTTTTTTTCTTTTTTCTTTTCAGCACTTTGTATATATTATGCCAATTCATTCTGTCAGGCTCTCATGCATCACAGCCAGGTGCTCCTTTATACTCAGATCTCCTGATGAAGAGGTAGGGGAAGGGCAAGGCATATCAAGGGTACCTTTGGAAAGGTATCGAAACCCTGGAACAGGGGAAGAGAGGTCCCTCAGATAGGCTCCTAAGCCCATCCAGGCAGCCGCTGTGCATCTCAGGTCCTGGTCCCTCCTTCCCCTTTCCCGGAGGGAGAACCACCACCCATGGTGATCTGAGGGTTTGGATCTGAGAGGGAGGGAGTGGGGGATCTCTGGGAAGCAACCAGATAGGAAGGGGGAGTTGTGGGGGGATGCCAGAGAAGATGGAGGAGTGTGCTGTGGAGTGGAGCGAGTGGGGGATTGGCAGAGTCCACAGCTCATCCCAACAAATGCCCGCCGTAATCGTTGTCACCCATTCAGGCCATCCCTCTACCTACCTTCCCTCTAGCAACCCTCGGTTTGTTCTCTGTATTTCAGAGTCTCTTATGGTTTGCTTCCCTCTCTTTTTTTAATCTTATTTTCTTTCCCTTCATATATTGTGTTTCTTAAATTCCACATATGAGTGAAATCATGATATTTGTCTTTCTCTAACTTATTTGACTTAGGATAATACACTCTAGTTCCTTCCATGTTGTTGCAAATGGTAAGATTTCCTTCTTTGAGACCAGTGAGTACTATTCCATTGCATAACGTAAACAAATCCCGCATTGTCTTGTCAAGCCTCTTATATTCTTACCCAACTCCTTCGTTGTTCTCTTCCTGACTCAAGTTGTGCAGGTCTGCTGGAGAGAACTGGTGTCTGCTGCGATATCCCACACAGCTGGTGCAGCCTTAGAGACACTTACCTCGTTTGCTTTCCGGCTCCGACATGGGAGAGTTGCGGCTCCTGCCAGCAAAACAAAGCCCCTTGCCATGTCGTCCTAGGACGTGGATCGCCTTGGCAAGAGTTCTCTCTCCTCTGTGTCTAAACACATCTCTCTCTCATTCAGATGGTGTTGCCGATTCTTCCCTCAGGAAGGCTAGAGCTCCCCGAATTCTCCCCCACGGGTATCCATGCAGTTTTTCACTCTTCAGTTTCCATTTTTCCTGATTGTGGCATGTGAGGGTGGAGCAGGCTCACTGAATTCTTCATACTCATAGCTCACACTGCCGTGGCACACTTTCAGATACACACAAGCTGGTAGAAACCTGCTGGATGTCTTACACAATTTGTATAGACACTATTATCCAATTATAGATGTGCATTTAGTTGTTAGAGAGAAGAGGAATGATACATCATTTTGATGCTGATGTCACTCACCAATAAAGCAATAGAATGTTAATTTTAATTGCTTATAAGAACTCTACCTTTGTGGTCTCCCTTCCACTTTTTAAAATGTTGCTTCTTTGCATATTGTGTATCCATTAGCAAATGTTTATTCTTTAACTTTAATATTAAAATCAAAAGTGATTTATTCACTATCATTACAATGTTTAATTATTTTGTACTTTTCTATATGTTTACCTTAGCAGAGTGATTTATGCTTTCAGATTTTTTTTTGTATTCATACTTACTTTGTTTTCCTTTTAATTTAACAATTTTCTTAGGTATTTATTGTAGGACAGATATATTGATGATAAAAACCTTGATTTTAGTTGTCTGAGAAAGACTATCTCATCTTCATTTTTAAAAGATAATTTTGGTAGTGGGTATAATATTCATGATTTTCAGGGTTTTCCCCCAATTATTATTTGGAATATAAAGTCTCACACTTTCCCGGCCTGCATAAGTTTCTGCTGAGAAATCCAGTCATAGTCTTACTGAGGTGGGAGGCGAAGGGCGCCTTGCATATGATGAGTCATTTTTCTCTTGATGCTTTCAAAAAAATTTTTCATCCATGACTATTGACAATTTTATTGTAATATGTCTTGGTGTTTTCTTCTTTAGCCTGATGCTATTTTAAGTTTTATGAACTGCCTGAATCTGGAATTCATTTCCCTTTCAAGATTGGTAAGTTTAACTGAATAATTTATTTGATTTAATTTAGTTTTAATTTGAGAGAGAGAGTGTGTGTGATTGAGAGAGAGAGTGTGAGAGAGATAGAGAGAGAAAGAGAGAGAGCACACAGAGGGAGAGGATCAAAGGAGAGAGGATCAAGGGAGAGAAAAAGAAAACCTTACACAGGCTCCACACTGGGCGTGGAGCTCAACGTAGGCTTGATCCCATGACTCTGGGATCATGACCTGAGCTGAAATCAAGAGTTGGATGCTCGACTGACTGAGCCACCTAGCACCCTCTCTTCTCCAAATGGGATTCCTGTAATATGAATATTGTTTCATGTGTGAATTTCTCAATATTGATGTAGGCTTTATTCACTCTTTTTCATTCTTTTTAGTTTTACCTTTAAGTGGTTAATTTCATATGACATGTCGAAGTTCATATTCTTTCTTCTGGATGACCACACATACTGCTGAAGCTCTATATAACTTTTCATTTTATTCCTTGCATAATTCAGCTCCAGAATTTCTTTTTTTAAATTTTTCTATCTCTTCGTTGGATTTCTCTTTTTGTTCAGGGTTTAATTTTCTAATTTAACTGATTTTTTAGTTTATTGACATCCTGTAAAATCATTATTTTGAATTATTTGTAAGATAATTTGTAAATCTTTATTTTCAGGCGGTTACTGGAAATTTATTGTGTTCCTTCAGTCATGTCATGTTTCCTTGTTTTTTCATGCTACTTGTACCTTTGAATTGATTTCTGCTTATATGAATAAGTAGTTGCCTTGTCCAGATTTTATGGACGGACCCTGGGCTGATGCAAGGATACTGGGTGTGTGGTGTGCGCCACCTCCATCTGCAGGAATGCACAGGTGCATGAATCCTGAACAGCTCCATCGCAGGTCAGTGTCAGCAAATATTTGAGGGATTCTTGTTTACTAAGGCTATGTATATCTGCAGTGGTGGGAAAGCACTTCTACGGTTTTTAGTACTGATGGATGTTGGGATCCTTCTCATTTTCTCCATTTGGTGACATCATGGCCTGAGAGAGTCCTCTTAGCAGTAAGGTCTCGAAGGGGAGAGAGGTGAGCAATAATGTTTCCTGTTCTAAGAGGTAGTAATATAGACTTTGGGCAATTCTATCTGCCATTGTCAGTGTGGATGAAATAGAAGAGATTCTCCTTCTCTACATCTTCCCATGAAGATTATCATAGCTGAGGGTATCCTTGAGCAGAGCTGTGTTGGGATGATGAACAGAATGGCACATGTAAAATACTGGGCTGTTTGCATTTTTTAAGCAGCTATCCATGGTTTTTGTGCTCCATTGGGTTGCTGAAGTGTCAGTTTTAATCCAGATTTCTCTCATGATTCTGTTCATTTTCCTGGGAGGGTGAGGGCTGTGACATCCTAATCAACCATCTACTATAATTCTACTATAATTCCTTTTTTGGAACATTGTTTAAGAGTGTGATGTTTAATTTTTATGCATTTATTAGTTTTTCAGTTTTTCTTCTGTTGTCATTTCAAATGTGATCTCATAGTGGAGAAGATACTTTGATTTCAATATTATTAAATATATTGAGATTTACATTATGATATATTGCTGATATTATTCTATATGCATCTGAGAAGAATGTATATCCTGCTCTTATCAAGTGGAATGTTCTATAAGTCTGTTAGGTCTAATTGGTTTATAGTGGTGTTAAGGTTTTGCATATCCTTATTAAATTTCTACCTAGTTATTCTATCTATTATTGAAAAGTGTCACATTGAAGTGTCAAATTATTTTTGTAGAACTATTTTCCCTTCAATTCTGGCATGTTTTGCTCCATACATATTGGGGAGCTCTGTTCTCTTTTATGTATATGCTTATAATATAGCTTCTTGACCCTTTTTTTTTAAATGTTATATTTATTTTTGATACTGAGAGAGACAGAGCATGAGAGGGGGAGGGGCAGAGAGAGAAGGAGACACAGAACCAGAAGCAGGCTCCAGGCTCTGAGCTGGCTGTCAGCTCAGAGCCTGACGCGGGGCTCGAACCCACGAATGTGAGATCTGACCTGAGCCGAAGTCGTAGGCTTAACCGACTGAGCCACCCAGGCGCCCCACTTCTTGACCCTTTTAACAATACATAATGTTCATCTTTGTCTCCTTATACAACTTCTAAAAGTTTAGTTTCTTTGAAAATATTATATTCACCTAGTTCTCTTTTTGCATTATTTGTGTGAAACATCATTTTCCATATTTTTAATCTTTTTATGTCTTAATCAAGTCAGTCTGTGTCAACAGCATATAGTTGAATCCTTAGCTCTATTCATCTGATTGCCTTTTGATTAAATGGCTTAATCTATTTATATTATGCAATTATTGATAAGAAATGAACTACCTCTCCCATTTTGCTTTTTCTGTGTATCATACTTTTTAATTCCTCCATTACTGTCTTCTTTTATGTCCCATTTTGATATTCTCTGTTTAGGGAAAGATTATTCTCCTTGTTCCTGATAGCTGTTTGTGGGTTGCCTTACCAATTACAGTATATTTAAGAGGGTGAATTTAAAGCCCTTATTTATTGAGTCTAACACCCAGATTTCCTCAGGTATAATATCTACTCATTTCTTTTTCTTGTATATAGGCTGTATTTTTTGTTTCTATCAATTTTTTGTTGAAAAACTAAATATTCGATGGTTGTTGGTTGTGTTGTGACTTTCTTAACTGCTTTTGAAACGTATGTGTTCCTTTTTGTAGCCAATGAAATGTATGTTCCAATAACTAAGTGGCGTTCTAGTGTTTTGACTGGTTCCTTAAATGTCTGGAGCCAGAATTATTTTTTAATTAGAAGACCTAAATTCTGGTTATAGACTCTTGATTTGTGCTTGATGCAATAAACTCCACTTTGTTCAAAGTGACTAGCAGTATTTTTTTAAATTTAAGTCAGATCATGGCCCTTATCAGCATAAATCTAATTGAAGTTTTATATTAGTTAAGTATTAAGTTCCATTGTATCACTTGCAAATATGTAATGTGATTTGGTTAATATCTAATTTGAGTACCACTATAATTTAAAAAAAAAATAAGGGATAATAGCCTGGCACTGGTTAGTTACAGAGGCTTGATATTTACATAATTGGAAAATAGCTAAAATGCTATTCATGAACAATGATTTATATGTGTGAAAATTCTGAAAACTTAAATTTCAGTATGATTTGTATAGTGACTTAATAACAAAGTTAGCTGCAAAGCAAATTTTTATTAGTTCATTCATATTTTACCATTGATTTCCTTAGCATCATGGGAAGCATACTGTAAAGGGAAAAATATTTTCTAGTCCAAAATGTCTATGTGATGAAATGATATTTTCTTGCAAAATAGTAGCCAAATACATTGTGCTAGAAAATATATCAAGAAAAGCAAAATTACTTTCTTTTTTAAATTTGTAATAGTTTATTGTCAAATTGGTTTCCATATAACACCGAGTGCCTCTCCCCACAAGTGCCCCCCTCCATGACCATCACCCCCTGCCCCTCCTCCCCCTTCAGTCCTTGGTTCGTTTTCAGTATTCAATAGTCTTTTATGAGATATCAGATAAAGGACTAGGATCCAAAATCTACAAGGAACTCACTAAACTGCATAATCGATAAATGAATAATCCAGTGAAGAAATGGGCAGAAGACCTGAACAGACACTTCTCTAAAATTATTTTCATATGGAGAATATTACAGAATATGATCCTAGAAGAAAAAGGAGAGTATTAGCTAAGAATGAATGAAGAGTCAAGCACGCTGGGTTTGGGAACCTCATGATCAGAGTCACATTCTGCAGACAAGCAAGGACTGAGTTGTCAATCAGATTTCATGAATGGATTGTCCTACTACATGATTCTCCACTGCTTCTTCTGCTTATCTCTATTCAGCAAGGCTAAAATTCTCATTCTTCACTACTTTTCCACTGAAATTTACATATTGTCTAAAAGAGATGATTTCTATTTTGACCTATATAGCATAGAATGATCAGTTGGAGGGCACCTAGGTGGCTCAGTCATTTAAGCATCTAACTCTTGATTTTGGCTCAGGTTATGATTTCACAGTTCCTAGAATCAAGCCCATTGGGCTCTATGCTAAACAGCATGGAGCCTGCTTGTGATTTCTCTCTTTGACCTTCCCCAGTTTGTGTTCATTCTCTCTCTCTCTCTCTCTCTCTCTCTCTCTCTCTCTCTCTCTCTGTTTTTCTCTCAAATAAATAAATAAATAAATATTTAAAAAATATAATCAGTTCAATTGGTTCTGCCACTTATATGACATTCAGCAACAATTTATTTTATTAGCCCTTTCCTTTTGTGAATATGGGGTTGGCAATATCTTAGAATGCTAAGTTATTTATAAGATCAAATAATAAGTACAGAATGCATGTACTATAGTGACTAATTTTTGTAACATGCAATTACAGGGAACTATATTACTACAATAAGTGTAGGTAAGATTTCAAATATCATTTTTTATTATTTGTATTAACATAGTTAAAAATACAAACTTAATAGTATTATTACATAGCAGAGCAAATAGTGAACTGTATATTTGCTTAGACTTAAAAGTCTTGGGGAGTCTGGGTGGCTCCATCAGTTAAGTGTCTGGCTTCAGCTCAGGACGTGATCTCACGGCTCGTGGGTTTGAGCCCGCGTCAGGTTCTGTGCTGACAGCTAGCCCAGAGCCTGGAGGCTGCTTCAGACTCTGTGTCTCCCTCTCTGACTCTCCCCTGCTTGCACTGTCTCTTTCTGTCTCTCAAAAATAAAAAGCATAAAAAATTGAAAAAAAGCCTAACATTCAACTACATTCCAATATTATTGTGATTTTTAAATCATAAAAATCCTATCATAAGTATGAAATACATTATTAAAATGTCAGCAAGTATATAAATTCTATTCTTGGAAAGCTTCTATCTTTTACCTCTGCCATGGTAAGCACCAGATTCTTGAAAAAGTAATAGTTGTATTAAAGAAAAGTTGAGAATCACTGTTCCGAAGTATTCCCCTTGGTAGAATATTTGAAGCAATGTTATAGAGGAGCGGCAAGATGGCAGAGAAGTAAGGAGCCCCATTACCTCCTGTCACCCGCAATTATCAAACTGAGAAGAATTTAAAAAAACACAGCTTTCTGATCTCCAAGAACGGAGGTATGCGCACAGACCCCTTATCAACAGCAGTCTCATGGTTGCCTGAGTGCATGAGTGCGAACTGGGACCCAAGACTTTCAGGGAGGGAGCACCGGCCCAAAGTGGAGCAGGGAGAGAAGGCGTCCAGAGGCTTGGCGCTGGGCCCGCAGAAACCTGTCTGTCCTCAGGCGCACAGTTCTGCGGCAGTCGTGCGGGCGAGGCAGCTGGCTATGAGTCCAGAGGCGGACAGATGTGAGGGGAGCCATATGTGTGGCGCGGCCGTGTGTCCAGAGGTGCACGGACCTTCACAGGCGCACAGCCTCACCGGGCGAGGCTGCGGAGAGACCAGGGGAAGAGAAGTTGAGACTGAAACACCCATAGCATAATCTCTGGAGAGGGGACACGACGCCCAGGACTGAGAGCCGCTGAGCACTGAGACAGAGATCCATCCCCCTCAGGGGCCTTATTCTCCCTTGGGCCCGGAAGCTGCCGACATCAGGCGGAGCCAGGGGGAAAAACTGACTTCACAATCCCCCTACTCAATCCCGGCCAGAAAGCCACCCGCCTGCCTGAGATTTTAACTGTGGTGGCAATATTGAGTGGTGGGCAAGGACTTAGAAACCAGGCAGAACTTAAAAAACAGAAACAAATTAGACCCACCCGAAGCACAAGGAGCTTGGACTCAAGAGAGAGGCTGGCAACGCATGGTCTGAAGACGACTTGGGGTACCGCCATTCTTCTCCCCGCATCCACTAAGTTGGGGCCTCAGAGAGCAGCCCCTGAGACCGACCTACCTACACCAAGCCACGCCCATTTGCACTGGAGACCTGCTGTGTTTTTGCTTATTACTTTTAACTTTTTTTCTTAATATTTTTCCTTTTTAATTTTTTCCCCTGTCTTCTCTTTTCTATTTTCCTATTTCCTTCTTTTCTCCTTTTCCCCCTGGGGTTTGGGAAAGCCAACATTTAGGCACTGCTGTGCTTAGATCAACTCTTACTATCCAGATAGTGTTTCCTTTATCTCATCCTTATCTCTCCCCTCTGCAGGTTGTAAGCTCAGACTGTTCTTTATCTCTGGCTGTCTCTGTCCCCCTTCCTCCCTGCCTGCTTTTTTTTTTTCTTTTTTTCCCCTCTCTTTTCTTTCTATCCCTTTTTGGTTTGCTTCTTTATTTGTTCTCTCAGTACATCTGTGGGCTTGTGTTCTCTGTGTGTTTGTCTGTCTGTTTTCCTTTTCGGGGCTACCTCAAGAAACAACCCAAAGCACACATAGTGGAAAGTCCCAAATATTGCTGAGTAGGGAAATAAATTAGTCAGAGGTATAACAAGAGAAGCCAAGAGACACCATTAAAAGAACATCTCCTGAGATGACAGACACTAGACATCAAAGTGTAAGGACACAAGTCTAAACCAAACAGGCTTTAAGTTCCCCATCTGATCTAGAAGGCCTAGGTTTCAGTTCCCCAAAACTAACAGACAGTTACACATTGCCTAGAGCAAGAGAGACCACCTTCACAACTCCCAATCAAGAAAGGCCAGCTACCACTCTCCACATTCCTAAGGGTGAGGCCTGCAGATGGGAACTTTAGATAGGACTCTGTTACCTAATGTTAAAGTTAACCCGATAGACGCCAAACAAGACCCTAGGCTCGCCCTGTAATTGGTTGATTTTAAAGGTTCTCTAAATGTTGTAATTGGATCCCGCCAAAAGTCATGAATACTCTAGACAATGTGAATGGTTAAATCTGCTGTAAATAATACTGTATAATAAAGATTGGATCACTGTATCTATGTCACAATTTCTTGTAATTCCCCCTCTTCAAACCCCATAAAAACCCTGCTCAGCCCTTGCTCAGGGCTCACAGCACGGATCCACGGCACTGGAAAAGTCAGTGAGTCCGAGTTTGAACCTGTAATAAAGCCCTTTGTCTTTGTATGCGTGACTAGGTCTCCCTGGTGGTCTCTGGTTGTTGGGGAATACTGCGAACTGGGCATTACAAAAGAGCCTCCTTCAACAGAGAAATACTAATAGGTGCACAGTGCAGAATGAGCTTTTAAGACTGACAGGAGACAGGAAGCTAGCCAAAATGGCAAAATGAAAGAATTCTCCTCTAAAGAAACTCCAGGAAAAAATCACAGCTACAGAACTGCTCAAAACAGACAAAAACAACTTAACTGAATAAGAATTTAGAACAATTGTCATAAAATTAATTGAAAAAACCATTAGAGAAGCTATTGATACACAGACTAAGGACCTTCAAAATAGCTGTGACGAGTTAGAGTGGCTAAAATGAACAAATCAAGAGACTATAGATGCTGGCGAGGGTGTGGAGAGACGGGCACCCTCCTACACTGTTGGTGGGAATGTAAACTGGTGCAGCCGCTCTGGAAAACAGTATGGAGGCTCTTCGAAAAACTATCAGTAGAACTCCCCTATGACCCAGCAATAGCACTGCTAGGGATTTACCCAAGAGAGACAGAAATCCTGATGCATAGGAGCACATGTACCCCAATGTTCATAGCAGCAATGCCAACAATAGCCAAAACATGGAAAGAGCCTAAATGTCCATCACCTGATGTATGGATCTAGAAGATGTGGTATATATACACAGTGGAGTACTACATGGCAATGAGAAAGAATGAAATATGGGTGGTGGTAATGGAGGAGGGTACTTGTGGGGAAGAGTACTGGGTGTTATATGGAAACCAATTTGATAATAAACTATTTTAAAAAAAGATAAAATTCTTAAAAAGGAGAAAAACAAAAATAAAAACCAAAAGTTAAAAAAAAAAAGAAAACGGAAACTAAAAAAAAAAAAACACGGCGATAAAGGAGGTGAATAATAAAACAGAGGCTACCATTGCATGGATTGAGGAAGCAGAGAGGAAAATAGGTGAATTAGAAGACACAGTAATAGCAAAAGCAGAGGCCAAGAAAAAGAGAGAGAGATTGATATAGGGGCATGAAAGGAGAATCAGAGACCTGAGTAATACAATCAAACGGAACAATCTTGTATCATAGGAGTACCTGAAGAGGAAGATAAAGACAGAGTTCCTGAAGGGGTTCTGGACCAAATTATACACGTAAATTTCCCCAATCTGGGGAAAAAGAAAGGCATTGAAATTCAAGACATCCCGAACTCCTCTAAGATGTAACGTAAACCGACCTTCAGCATGACATATCTTAGTGAAACTGGCAAAATATAAAGATAAAGAGAGAATTCTGAAAGCAGCTAGGGAGAAAAGGGCCTTAACATACAAAGGGAAAGCTATCAGAGTGGTTATAGACCTATCTACTGAAACTTGGCAGGCCAGGAAGGAATGGCAGGAAATCTTCAATGTGATGAACAGGAAAAGAATTCTTGCAGCCAAGAATTCTTTAACTAGCAAGCCTGTCATTCAAAATAGAAGGAGAGATAAAGGTTTTCCCAAATAAACAAAAGGTGAGGGAATTTATCACCACCAAACCAGCCCTACAAGAAATCCTAAGAGGGACTCTATGAGGGTAAATTAGCAAGGAATATAAGGTACCAGAGACATCACTACAAACATGCACAGTACAGAGAATGCAATGAGTCTAAACCCATATTTTTCAATAGTAACACTGAATGTAAATGGACTAAATGATCCAAACTACAGAGGGTAGCAGAATGGATCAAAAACCAAAATCCATCTATTGGCTGTCTACAAGAGACTCACCTTAGACCTGAAAGCATCTTCAGTTTGAAAATAAGGGGATGGAGAAATATCTACCATGTGATTGGACGCCAAAAGAAAGATGGAATAGGCATACTTATATCAGACAAACTGGACTTAAAAAATAAAGGCAGTAACAAAACATGAAGAAGTACATTACATAATAATTACAGGGTCTCTACAACAGGAAGAGCTAACAATTATAAACATTTATGCGCCGAATTTGGGAGCTCCCAAATACATAAAACAACCAGCCACAAACAGAAGCAATTCTTATTGATAAGAATGTGCTATTTTCAGGGGACTTTAATACCCCACTGACAACAATGGATAGGTTAACCAGACAAAATTCACTAAAGAAACAATGGACCTGAATGGCACACTGGAGCAGATGGAATTGATAGATATATTTAGAACTCTGCATACTGAAGCTAGGGAATTCACTTTCTTCTCGAGTGCACATGGCACATTCTCCAAGACTGATCACATACTGGGTCATAAAACAGCCCTCAATAAACAAAAAACAATTGAGATCATGCCATGCACACTTTCAGATCACAATGATATGAAACTTGAAATCAACCACAGGAAGAAGTCTGGAAAACCTCAAAAAACTGTGCAGGTTAAAAACTACCCTACTAAAAAATGATTGGACAAACCAGGGATTAGAGAGGATATTAAAAAATATATGGAAACAAATGAAAATGAGAATACAACAATCCAAACTCCCTGGGACACAGCAAAGGCAGTCCTAAGAGGAAAGTTCATTGAAATCCAGGCCTATTTCAACAAACTAGAAAAAGCGCAAACTCAAAACCTGACAGAGCACCTAAAGAGACTAGAAAGGGAGCAGCAAGCGCATCCCAAACCCAGCAACAGAAGAGAAATAATAAAGATCAGGGCAGAATTAAACAAGATAGAATCCACAAAAACAATTGAACAGATCGAAGAAGTCAAGAGTTGGTTTTTTGAAAAAATAAACAAAATTGATAAACCTCTAGCTAGTTTCCACAGAAAAAAAAGAAAGAACACTCAAATAGACAAAATCATGAAGGAAAATGGATCTATTACAACAGATCCCTCAGAAATACAAGCAATCGTCAGAGATTACTATGAAAAAGTATATCGCCGCAAGCTGGACAAGCTAGAAGAAATGGACAAATTTCTAAATGCACATGCACTACTAAAATTCAAACAGGAAGGGATAGAAAATCTGAACAGACCCATAACCAGTGAAGAAATTGAATCAGTTCCAGAAATCTCCCAATGAATAAAAGCCCAGGGCCGGATGGATTCCCAGGGGAGTTCTACCAGACGTTTAAAGCAGAGTTAACACCCATCCTTCTCAATTTATTCCAAAAAATGGAAATGGAAGGAAGACTTCCAGACTCATTCTATGAAGCACATATCACTTTGATTCCTAAGCCAGACAGAGACCCAACCAAAAAAGAGAACTACAGGACAATATCCCTATGAATATGGATGCAAAAATACTCAACACGATACTAGCAAATCGATTTCAACAACATATAAAAAGAATTATCCATTATGATCAAGTGGTATTTATTCCTGGGTTACAAGGCTGGTTCAATATTCGCAAATCCATCAATGTGATACTTGACATTAACAAAAGAAAAGAAAAAAAAATATGATCCTGTTGATATATGCAGAAAAAGCATTTGACAAAGGACAACACACCTTCTTAATAAAAACCCTCGAGAAAGTTAGGGTAGAAGGAACTTACTTAAACATCATAAAAGCTATTTATGAAAAGTCCACAGCCAATGTTATCCTCAATGGCGAAAAACTGAGAGCTTTCCGCCTGAAATCAGGGACATGACAGGGATGTCCACTCTCACCACTGTTGTTTAACATAGTGTTGGAAGTCCTAGCATCAGCAATAAGACAACAAAAGAAAATAAAAGGCATCAGAATCCACAAAGATAAAGTCAAACTTTCACTTTTTGTGGATGACATGATACTTTACATGGAAAACCTGATCGACTCCCCCAGAAGCCTTCTAGAACTGATCAATGAACTCAGAAAGTTGCAGGGTACAAAATCAATAATACAGTGATCGGTTGCATTCTTATACATGAAAAATGAAGCAAGGGAAAGAGAAATCAAGAGACAGATCCCATTCACAATTGAACAAAAAATCATAAAATACCTAGGAATAGACCTAACCAAAGATGTAAAAGACCTGTATGCTGAAAACATAGAAGACTTATGAAGAAAATTGAAGAAACCACAAAGAAATGGAAAAACATTCCTTGCTCATGGATCAGAAGAATAAACATTGTTAAAAAGTCATTATTACCCAAAGCAACTTACACATTCAATGCCATCCCCATCAAAGTTGTACCAGCATTCTTCTCAAAGCTAGAACAAATTATCTTAAAAATCGTATGGAATCACAAAAAAACCCTGAATAGCCAAAGTAATATTAAAGAAGAAAATCAAAGCGGGAGGATTAGAATCCCAGACTTTAGCCTCTACTACAAAGTTGTCATCATCAAGACAGTCTGGTATTGGCACAAAAACAGACAAATGGACCAATGGAATAGAATAGAGAGTCCAGAATTGGACCCACAAGTGTATGGCCAAATAATCTTTGACAAAACAAGAGTATCCAATGGAAAAAAGACAGCCTCTAAACAGGTGGTGTTCGGAGAGCTATACAGCAACATGTAAAAGAATGAAATTAGACCACTTTCTTACACCATTCACAAAAATAAACTCAAAATGGATTAAGGACCTGAATGTGAGACAGGAAACCATAAAAACCCTAGAGGGGAAAGCAGGAAATAGCCTCCTAGACCTCAATCACAGCAATTTTCTCCTCAACACATCCCCAGAGGCAAGGGAAACAAGAACAAAAATGAGCTATTGGGACCTCATCAAGATAAAAAACTTCTGCACTGCAAAGGAAACAATTAAAAAAAAAAACTAATAGGCGACCAACAGAATGAGAAAAGATAGTGATAAATGGCATATCAGATAAAGGGCTAGTATCCAAAATCTACAAGGAACTCACCAAATTCCATACCCCAAAAACGAATAATCCAGTGAAGAAATGGGCAGAAGATCTGAACAGACACTTCTCCAAAGAGGACATCCAGATGGCCTATAGGTACATGAAACAATGCTCAGCGTCACTCAGCATCAGGGAAATACAAACCAAAACCACACTGAGATACCACCTCACACTGGTCAGAGTGGCTAAAAAGAACAAATCAAGAGACTATAGATGCTGGCGAGGATGTAGAGAAACGGGCACCCTTCTACACCTTTGGTGGGAATGTAAACTGGGGCAGCCACTTTGGAAAACAGTATGGAGATTCCTCAGAAAACTATCCATAGAACTCCCCTATGACCCAGCAATAACACTGCTAGGGATTTACCCAAAGGATATAGGAGTGCTGATGCATAGGAGCACATGCACCCCAATGTTCATAGCGGCACTTTCTACAATAGCCAAATCATGGAAAGAGTCTAAATGTTCATCACCTGATGAATGAATGCATCAAGAAGATGTGGTAGACACACACACACACACACACACACACACACACACACACATACACAATGGAGTACCACATGGCAATGAGAAAGAATGAAATATGGACATTTGTAACAAAGTGGATGAATCTTGAGGGTGTCATGCTAAGCGATGTAAGTCACGCGGAGAAGGACAGATACTATATGTTTGCATTCATAGGTCTAACAGGATAAACTTAACAGAGGACCATGGGGAGAGGAAGGGGGAAAAAGAGTTGGGGAGAGTGAGGGACACAAACCATGTGAGACTACTGAATACTGCAGACGAACTGAGGACTGCAGGGGGAGTGGGAGGGGGGAGTGATAATGGAGGGGGGGCACTTGTGGGGAAAAGCACTGGGTGTTATATGGAAACCAATTTGACAATAAACTATTATAAATTTAAAAAAAGAGTATGAAACAATATGAAATAATGCTTATGTTAAATTAAAGAAACCCTATATCATAAATGTTATAATCATATTTTAAAGCATCCAAGTGGGGGGAAATTGAAGGAAATATAATGCATATAACCATGTTTAGTTTTGAATAATCGCATTATGTTACTTTTCTCTTTTTGATGTATTTTCTAAATTTTTCTAAATAAATTTATGTTGTTTTTGTTAAAAAAAAAAGAAACAATGTTATATTTGAAATTGGAATGCCTAAATATAAATCCTGTCTCAGCTATTGCCAGATTTTTGGCTTTGGAAACCAGCTCAACTTCTTCAAATCTCTCTTGTATTATCTCTAAATAGGAACAGTAATTATTTATCTCACAGGGTTGTGTAACCATCAACTTAATTAAGAAAATCATTGTGTGATTTGATACAAATGCTCCTCTTTTTTGAAAATCAGCCCGATATCCTTGGATAAAAAACAAATAATAGTAAAACTGGCTCAGGGTCTAATCCTAACTTCAATCACTTACTTGTTACCTCAATGTGAGCCCATATTAAACCTAATAATTTTACGTGTAAAATGTGGTTAATTTTACATTCTTGCTGGATTACAGAGAAAATTAAGTAAGATGACTAATACTTAACAAAAGTCTGATGCTTAATGAATAGGCGCATTGTTATAGTTGTTTATAATTATGATTTCTGATACTGTTATTACCCACCTGTAATAAATGTTTACTGTAATTTAGTTTGTGTACCTGCTGTATGATAATTGGCTAGGAAGGTCACTTCATTCATATCTAGGCCAGTAGATAAAGGTTAGGCAATATCCACTGTCTGGTGCTTTTTCCATCACCCTCTGTTTCACTAATGTAAAATGCAAATATATACACTTTTCCCATGTACTTAAGGACAGAATAATTTGGTGTTATCTGTTTGAAATCACTCGATTTTCATGGCTCCATTTTACTTATATTGACTAATTGTGAAAATAACCTTTCTGAAATGTATGGGATGCAGCTCAGGTTCATTATTTTTACTCTTTCAACATGTAGCTCAACATACAAAACTAATCTGAAATGTTTATTCCTATCTCTACCAGTCTTGTTTTCTCCTGGATATTCTTTAATTGGAATCCTGGATAGAAATAATAATAGTTTTCTATTTGAAGTTAAAATGATTCCCTCATCAGCCTTTTTGTGTGAGCTTTTGGCTTCTCAACACAATCCACAATAATATATTTGTGCAATTCATATCATCTTTTGAAAAACTCAACTTGGTGAAAGCTATGTGGGTTGTATCTAGAGACTGTCTTCTTGTCATCAATGGCAGTGGTAAGGTTTCAGAAGAGCAATTATTGCTCTCTCATGGAAAGCAAAAGTGCTGAAGTGTCCTTAAGATCTCAGCAGAAGTGACTTTACTTATAATAAAGGAAATTGCATCCATTGCAGCTACCACATGCTTTGCTACAATTTCTTTAAAAATATATAGAATGTAGAAAAATGTACTTGATTCTAAAGGAAATATTTTAAAACCTGGAAAACAACAGCATTTCTGTTCTTTTTTTCAAGGATCAAAATGAAAATTAGGCATTTTCTAATATCATGTTCTGTTTGGTATAAGGTGTGGAACATATTAAATATACCAGAATACATCAGACACTGGCACTGGCGTTCATTCTCTTCTGTTAATATTATCTGATGGTCAGAGTGCAGTTACTGGACTTTCTCATACAACAGTAAGGTTTTAGATTTTTTTTAATTGCTTAGATTCCTGGTATAAAAATAATGTTCTTTCCATATACTATCAATCCCCAATGCCTGTATGATTAGTGTCTTCTGAAGGGTAACTTCACTGTGCTTAGAGATGAACTGCTAAGCATTTAATTTAGTAGACAGACACTTGAAAGTGGTATATTACATATAAGTTATCGATTATTTGCTCAGAAAAAAGAGAAACATTTAAATAATGAAGATCTATAATGAAAGTACTCAAGATCATATTACACACAGCTAATGGTGATGTTAGGTAGTAGTCTGGTGAAATTTAAACCAGAGTGAGACTGTTAACAGTTCAGGAGTCAGTAACTTAGCTTCATCTTGATTCTAAGAAAAGATGTTCCTGTAAAGTGATTTGCCATTTCTGAGGTGTGTGGCATTTATGGTGCTCATAAAACTGTACAACCATAAAATATCAAAGAGATTTTATAAAATTAGCCTCAGGGAACTATTTGAAATCGGCTGGTTAAACAAAACTACCTCGGCACTTTTTTTTTTAAGACACACAAGAGCCAGAGAGGAGGTTAAATGGAGGTTCAATCTCTTTCCTAAGTTCCCATATGTCATGATTTCATAACTCATTCCTGCCTATTGGTCCTCATGTTTTATTCTCCTTTGTATCACTCTGCTAAGGGAGGTGATTAATTTGAAAAATACATTGTAAAAGCAACAGTTTTACCTAAATCCTTTACAATCCCTGCTTTGCAGGCAGTCACAGTAACTTTATTCTGTCCCACCTGATTGGGAACCTTATAGATTGAGGTGAGATAATGGAGGAAGATTCAAACTCTCTCAATGCTTTGAAGGCATTTCCATTTCACACATTGCAGAATTGTTTTCTATTTTTGTTGTGATTAAAAGCTGACATATATATATATGTATATATATATATAATTGTAAAAAAGACTTATCTGAAAAGATAAACTCCATATGCAAACATACATCCATTTCAGAAGGATAAGATATTTCACCTTAAGCACCCATACCAGTACTAATTATGAAAAGAAAAAATTAAAATATAATAAATGTCATAATGAATTGATAATTAATATTTGACATATTCAAAAGGTATATACAGTCATTGGAAACCTTCTATAAAATTTAATTGTAGAAAAACAAAATTAAATGCAAGATAAAGGGATTTATTTGGTATTATTTCAAATTTGTTAAGTGTGTTTAAGAATGTGGAACTGTGACACTGCTTCTGGTTGTAAGAGTTATAAAATCAGTTTTATTACTTGTATTTCTAATAATTTTCTGATGTCATATATTAAAATGTTTTAAAATCTAAATAGATTATTTAACTCAAAGAAAACTCAAAACAACAACAATGGTAAATGTAATATCTTTAACTCTTAAAACTGTATTGATGCCCACTAACCATATAAGTGGATTATAAAATTTTAGTTATAGATGTTGTTTTTATAAATTTATTCAAAATTATATTTTTGATTATATCATATTTCAGCAATTCTGTAAAAAATTACTAATTAAATTTTGTTGCAATATAGTTTCTATTAGGCATTAAAATGAATTAATATGTTCCTGATTCTATAGTACAAGTGTTCTGGTTACACACACACATATACCCACACACAACTCCATATTGGAAAAATCTGATATATTTTTAGATACATATATTACACAAAGCTAGTGTTGAGGAAATGTTGCTTACAGGTTATTCGACTTCAAATTTGGCATAAAAATAAGGCATGGTTTTACAAAAATGTCTTGTTTTGTTTGTTGGCAATGGCTTTTAATTTTCAGTGAATTGGATTTTGAATTTGTCATGAAAATTGTACTTTGAAAGGAAATTCCAATACCTAGAAAATAACTTACTCCACATAAGATGTCTATAATTTGGAATCCACTCTTGTGTGATTCATGATTAAACAGTGATTGAAAAACTTTTTTTTCCCCAGATGGATAGCTGCTCAGGCGAGAAAGACAAAACTTTGCTATCAGTTTTGTTAAATGATAAAAATATCATTGGACTGAAATTAAAGAAAATGAAACAGAAAAGCAAAGCAATCCATGTTAATGCTAAAATACATCTATAAAAAGTATTTTACAACTATTTCAAAAAGATTTATTCTAATCAAGATTCACTTTCTATTTTTGAACTTTAATGTCACCAAGTAGATAGGAATGAATACAGAATATATAAAGTATAATTTGCTCACTTGAGGTAAGTTAAAAATTTTCAATCATGACATATGAAAGAAAAGTTAAGTAAGAAGCATATTTAGTGGCATTGGAACTATTTTAGTAATTTATACTTTGCCTGAAATATATTTTATTTAATTTCCAAAACATCTCTTTGGTACATCAGAGCAGATATTATTTTCACCATTTCATCAAAGAGGAAAACAACAGGCATAGAGAAGTTGACATGTAGCCATTGCATACCTTATTTGGAACTCGAACCTGAGCCTTTGGCTTTAAGTGAGGGATGTTTTCCTTTCTATAGCATTAAAAGTCCTGATTCTTTTTTCTATTATAAAGAGTCATTAAAGTAACTTAAAAAAAATAAATAAGTAATGTAAATGGGATACAGTGGTTGCTTATGAATGTGAGAGGTAATTCAATTCATTTCTTCACCACTAGGAAAGATAATGGATGATATTCCTTAAGACACTCCTAGTATAGTAACTACGACAAATAATGGAATTAATCCTTGTTGAATATATTAAATAAGTTTCATCTCATTACTTGGAGTAAAAAATGAAATGTATCATCAAAATTCCTTTTTTTCCCTGTGTTCTGGTTCATTTGGCTAGATACCATGAACAAAACACTGAGATCCCAGCCATAGGTTCAAGTTGTATATGGTATATAGACTATTGATCCACCTAATTCATATGACAACAATGACTACCATAAATCTCAGGATGTTCTTTGATTATCAACCTACAGAGTGTGTGCTATGATTGAGGGAACAGTTCTAATGCTGTCCAACTATTTTCCCTCTTTTGAAGTACTATTTTGACATTGGTAACATTCCATTATGTTTGTTCTCTTTGATATGGCTAGGATTCTTAAACATAATTGTTTATTTTTATTTTAGTTTAGTTTAAGGTAATTATTTGTTTTGAGAGAGAGAGCTAGAGGAAGCATAAATGTCAGAGGAACAAAGGTAGAGGAAAAGAGAATTCCAAGCTGCCTCATGAGATCATGACCTGAGTCAAACTGAGAGTTGGAGGCTTAACCAACTGAGCCACCAAGCACCCCAGTTGCTTATTTTTAACAAAAATATATGGCATACAACATACATCAGGAAACAAACTTTAGGTGTTAGATGTTTTCTTTGAGAATCTCATGCAAATAGAAATATTTCCAATTTAGGGGACACAATTTTTTTTATTAAAAAGGCATTTCTAAAACAGTTTAGTAGAACCTGGGTTTCCTACAATATTAATAATAAATGGCAAACAAGTTTGCAAATTTATATCTACAAGTATTTCCATGATGCACATAAGTCTGTTTAAAGATTCTGGGTACTGTTCTTCATATAACTGAGCTAAATTTCATTTTCAACCCTTCAAATACATTGCCTATGAATATTCCTCTCCATTTTTTAAATTTATGGAATTCCTCTTAGTAGCTTCAAAAACAACTGCTGTTTGGATCATAGGTTGAGAAATTCTGCTCTAGCACTATGATATAAAAGTTTGTTTGAGTCATAACTCTATCAATTAAATTACTTATGGTTTTGAGTAAGATACTGCTCTAGATATCAAATTAGAATATTATTTTTTCAATGAAGTTTTTTTTCTTTGGAAGTAATTTCTTTAAAGGATTAATATGTATATGTGTATGTATGTGTGTGTATATCTGGTAGATATATGTATATATTCACATACACATCTATGTATGCATATATATTTTATGTGTATATATATCATAATGCCTTTCACTCTTTTTTAAATTAACATATAACACTGGATTAAGTTTAGGTGTACAACATAATTTGATGTATACATAGTTGACCATTGAACAGCAGAAGTTTGAAGTACATGGGACCACTTATATATATTAAAAAAATACAGTACTATAAATATATTTTTCTTCCTTATGATTTTTATAACTATTTTTCTCTGGCTTACTTTACTATAAGAATGTAGTATATAATACATATAATGTACAAAGTATGTCTTAATCAACTGTTATTGGTAAGGCTTCTGGTCAACAATAGGCTATTAGTAGTTATGTTCTAGGGAAGTGAAAAGTTATACATGCATTTTTTGACATTCAGGGCTTCATCCCCAACCCCTTCACATTGTACAAGAGTCAACTATATATATTGCAAAATGATTAGCATAGTAAGTTAATATCTATTATCACATACTTTTTTCCTGCGATGAGAACTTTTAAGGTCTACACTCTTAGCAGCTTTAAAAATACCATATTAACTCTATTCACTATGCTGTATATTACATCCCCAAGACTTATATATCTTATGTTTAAAGTTTGTACAGTTTGGCCACCTTCACCTCATTTCTCTCACCCTCTAATCCTCATCTTTGGGAACCACCAATATATATTTTTTGTGTCCATTAGTTTTGTTTTTTAAGACCACACAAAAATGAAATCATACAGTATCTTTCTCTGTCTGGCTTCTTTTATTTAACATAATGGACTCAAATTCTACCAATGGTGTTACAAATGGCAACATTTTCTTTTTCATGGACAAATAATGTTGTATATAAATTATACATATATATAATATTTATATAATATTGTATATAAATATATATACCACTTCTTCCTTGTCCATTCATCCATAGGTTGATAGACACTTGATGGTGTTTCCATGCCTTGGCTATTGTAAGTAATGCTGGGAATGACATGAAAGTGCAGATATGTCTTTTTGAAATGGTGACTTTGTTTCCTTCGGGTAAATAACTAGAGGTGTAATTGCTAGGTCATATGTAGCTCTATTTTGAAATTTTTGAAGAACTTCCAAGTTGCACCCTTTGACTTTCTTGCCAACAGTGCACAATGGTTCCCTTTTCAACACTTGTTATCCCTTATCTTTTCAATTAATTAATTAATTATTTATTATTTTTATTTTCTGAGTATAGTTGATACATAATGTCACATTAGTTTCAGGTGTACAACTTAGCTATTTGACAAGTTTACACATTATGTTATGTTAGTGAGTATAGCTACTATCCCATTACTTTGCAATTACAGTTTTATTGACTGTATTCTTTATGTTCTGCTTTTTACTCTCATGAGTTACTCATTCCATAACTGGAAGCCTGTATCTCTCTTTCTCCTGCATTTATTTTGCCAACCCTCTACCTCCCACCCTTCTGGTAACCAGTAGTTTTTCTCTATATTTATAGTTCTGATTCTTCTTTTTGTTTATTCATTGTTATATATTCCACTTGTGAGTGTAATCATATGGTATTTGTCTTAATCTGATTTATTTCACTTAGCATAATACCTTCTAGGTCAATCCATGTTATCTTAAATGACATGATCTTATCATTTCTTATGATTGTGTAATATTCCACCACCAAATACACATTTCCTTTATCCATTCATCTATTTTTTAAACATTTTTTAATGTTATTCATTCCTGAGAGAGAGACATAGGGTTGTTTTTCATGCATGATATAAAATATTGGTTCATTTTCATTATTTTACAAGTGGCTGTCCATCTTGTCAATACCAGTGTTTTGATTACTATAATATTGTATTATGGTTTGAAATTAGGAAGGGTAAATCTTCCAGATTCATCTTTCTTCCTCATGATTGCCATGGCTATTTAGTGCCTTTTGTACAAAATGTTATTGGAATTTTAATAGAGATTGCATTGACTCTGTAAATGACTTTCTTTAGCACCGACACTTTATCAACATTAATTCCACAATCTATGAGCACAGGTTATTTTTCTACTTATTTGTAGCTTCTTTTTCTTTTTGACAGTTTATTGATTTTATACCCTGCAACTTTATTGAATTAGCCTATGAGTTCTAACAGTTTTCTTAATCTTTAGAATGAGTAGATAATTTGCATATGTACAAATCAATCTTACACAATACAGCTGTAGCAGAAAAAAAGCAGTATTTATTTGGCTCTCTGCTCAGGGTTCAGTGCAGATGGAGCAGATAAAAACATCCATCTCTCACTATTTCCCTGAAAGTGGTTTACCTGCATATTTTAAAAAGCTGCTGACTGAGAGGCTGGCTACAATCTTTCCTAACAGCTGGATGATATATCCCCCTCCTTTGTTCTCCAGCCAGCATCTGTGGAAGGAGCTTATATCATACCTGCCACTGAACTTTTTCTCATTGCCATCGGAGGCACCCCCAGATCACTGGCTTTGGTAGCCAACAGAGTTTGTACTCACATGTTCCATAGGACTGTAGAAACTCAAGAAGCCATTCTAATATTTGCAGGAGCGCCATTTCTGTGGATTTATACGTCAGCAGGCGAAATTCTTTCAGGGAGGTGGTTAGTTACATACTTTTCAAGCAGGTACATGTTTGTTAGTCCAGCCCCTAACCAGCTTATGTTAAGGTGCTGACTGTACTTCTTCCCTAGGATACTGATAGGTCATAACAAACCCTTATAACCTAAGACCCCCTAAGAACAAAGGAATGAGCTCAAACAATCACAAAAGTTTGAGAGACAACTAAGAGGTTAAGCTAGGAAGACTGTCAAATTTTATCTCCAACTCAAGACCATTCTATCAAGACTGGAAGAAATGGACGTTTCGTCTACTACACAGAGACTAAACCAGATTCTTATGGAAAATGAAGAAAGAGAAGAATAAGGTCCAAGCAAAGAACAAGAGAAAACTCCCAAAGCAGATTTTAATAAAACAGTAAATGATTCACTTGAGAGAGATTTCCAATTAGTGATCATAAAGATGCTCACCAAGGCCAGGAGAGCCATGCATGAGCAAATTGAGAAAATCAACAGAGAGAAAATATTTAGGAGTACCAACCAAAATCACAGAGCAGAAGAATACAATTGGATTAAAAACATAATAGATTCAACAACAGCCTAGATCAAAAGAGATAAAGGATATATGAACTTGAAGACAGGGCAGTGGAATTCATTCAATCATAATAGCAAAAAATAAAAAGAATGAAAAGGAGTAAATATAGCATAAACATCTTATGGGACACTGTCAACTGATTCAATATGTGTATTAAAAGTATCACAAAAGGAGAAGAGAGAGAGAAAGGGACAGAAAACTTATTCTAAGAAATAATGGCTGAAAACTTTCATAGAGGAGAAAAAAACAGGCATCTAGGTCCAGGAAGCAAAAAGGAATTCCATGAAGGATGAATCTAAAGAGATACAACCAATATACACTATAATTAAAGTGTTAAAAGTTAAAGAGAGACTCTTAAATACAGCAAGAGAAAAAATAATAATCACATTCAAGTGAATTCTAATAAGACTTTCAGCAGATTTCTCAGCAGAAACCTCACAGGCCAGAAGAGAGTGGGATGATTTATTAAAAATTCTGAGCCAACAAGGAACTCTATTCAACAATACTGTCCTTCAGAATTAAGTAAAGTAATAGTTGTCCAGGCAAACAACAATTATAAGTGTTTATCACCACAAGAACAGATGTACAAGAAATGCTAATGTAACCTCTTCATGTGAAAATTAAAAAGTTATCATTAATAATACAACATGTATGAATGTATGAAACTCACTGGTAAAGTGATAAATCTCTTATAAATCTAGTATTAAGTTCAAAAGATAAAAGTATTAACTATAATTTCAATAATTTGTTAATAGATACATCATTTTAAAAAGAGCTGGATTGAGGAATCAAAAACCTAAAATGAGAATTATGTACAACTTTAGTATGTGTTCAAGGTTAAGTTGTTAACAGCTTAAAATAGATGGTTATATCCATAATATGTTTTATGGAAAACACAAAGCAGAATCTATAGTAGATTCACAAAAGAGAAATAAATCCAAGCATATCACCAGAAAAATTCATCAAATCACATAAGAAGATGGCAAGACAGAAAGTAAAGACCAATGCAATTATAAAAACAACCTGAAAACAATTAACAAAATGGCAATAGTAAGTACATATCTACCATTAACTGCTTTAAATAGACCAATTTCTCTAATCAGAAAACAGAGTGGCTGAGTGGATAAAAGAGACTTACTTGAACTTTAAGGATACAAGTAGGCTGAAAGTGAAAAGACATAAAATATATTTCATGCAAATAGACAGAAGGGGTTCCTATATTTATATTAGACAAAATAGACTTTATATCAAAGAATATAACAAGAAGCATTGTCATTATTAGTGATAAAGAGGTTAATTCATCAAGAGGGTATAATGTGCAAATATTAATAGATCTGAAAGGAGAGACAGTGATACAACAATAGTAGCCAACTTCAATACTCCACCTTCACTGATAGATCATCCAGACAGAAAACCAAGATAACATTGTATTTACAATATACTGTAGATCAGTTGTACCTAATAGACATAGAACATTCCATTCAATAGCAGAAGAATGCACATCCTTTTCAAAAAACACATGGAATATTCTCCAGGATAGATCATGTTAAACCACAAAACCAGTTAGGCTTAATAAATTTAGAAATATTGAAATCATATCAAGCATATTTTCCAATCATAATAGTATGGCACTAGAATTCAATTTCATAGGGTCGCCTGGGTGGCTTGGTTGAGCACCTGACTCTTGATTTTGGCTCAGGTCATGATTCCGGGTTTGTTGGATCAAGCCCTAGTTGGGCTCCATTCTGAGCATGGAGCCTGCTTAAGATTCACTCACTCTCTCTCTCTCTCTCTCTCTTTCTCTCTCTCTCTCTTTCCCCATGCTCCCTCTCCTCACATTCTCTCTCTCTTAAAAAAAGTAATTTAATAAAGAAAACAGAAAAATTCACAAATATGTGGAGATTAAAAACCTGCACCTGAACAGGTGAGGTTCATTGAGTCAAAAAATGAGTCAAAGAAGAAATAAAATAATACATTAAGAAAAATGAAAATGGAGACACACCATGCTAAATCTTATGAGGTGCAGCAAAAGCAGTTTAGTGATAAATGCCTACATCAATAAACAAGAAAAATCTAACATGGATAACCTAACTTTACATGTCAAAGAGCTAGAAAAAGAATAAATGAAGCCCAAAGTAGGTAATAGGCAGAAAATAACAAATATCAGAGTGAAACTGAATAAAGACTAAAAAGGCTATATAGATAAGATCAATGAAACTGATGCTGAAGTGGGTTTCCTTTTGTAAATAAAAAATAGACCTTTTACTAGACTTACCAAGAAGTGAGAGGACTCTAATAAATAAAACTGTAAGTGAAAAAGGAGGCATTGCAACTGATACCACAGAAATACAAAGAATTATAAGAATCTAGTATTACTGAAACATACAACCTACCAAAGCTGACTTTAATAAATTATTTACATACACAAATATCTTGTGTTCGGTAAGAAATAAAGTTGCAGCAATTCATTTATAAACTTAAAATTCCTAGCATTTTGGTTAGAATTGACAGTATTTGTAAACTTTAGCTAAGAAAAACTAAAATGATTAACTAAATATGAGATCCTTTTCAAATAGAGTTCCAAAGATTTGCGAGTTCTGTAATTATAAGCAATCTATGACGATTAGAGGCTGATTATTAATAATAATAGACAGGTGCAATATTTAGAGCAAATATCAGCAAATTAGAATCAAATCATGAACATTGTTTTTCCATAATGTAATTTGCTTTAAGTGGTTTCTACCCAGGAATAAGCAGTTAAAAACTAGATAGAAGGCTATGATTTCAGTGGCAAAAGATATTTCCAGCTTATAATGTAAAGGAAAGATTTTATCTAACTGAAAAGAATTGGAAAATGTACCTACATGTAGTATGTTTACAATATAGTGGTATGTATTTCTAAATTAGGTAACCTTTTATTTCATAGATCCATTACCACAAACATTACTTGGTACTGTGGCACCTGGGTGGCTCACTTGGTAAGCAACGGACTCGATCTTGGCTCAGGTCATGCTCTCACAGTTTGCGAGATAAAGCCCAACGTGGGGCTCTGCACTGGCAGCCTGGAGCATGCTTGGGATTCTCTCTCTTCCTCTTTCTCTGCTCCTCCCTGGCTCATGCACACACACACTCTCTCTATATACATAAAATAACAAAAATGAATAAACTTAAGGTATACTTGTTAATATTATAACAAGTATACTTATTAATATTTGGAAGAGAGGTGTATTCATAGTTGACTTTCTTTTAGAATTTAGGTTTTTTGAGGGGTAAGGTCATTCATTTTCTGTTTGAATTTCTCTAAGGTCACAGAGAATGAAGTATTGATTCTGAAAAAAACTCGCTAAGTAAATTTGAGAAATAATAACAGCTACATGTTTTTACATCTTACTACATTCCAGGAGTCTCTTTTTTTAATGTGGCATAAAATTCCTTTCAACTTTTGCCAGCCACAGTGTAATTATTTGTACAATGAATCTTTAGAAAGAGATGATGTCAAAAGACTGCCCAGTAATGTTTCAGAATTATGTATGTGAGCACAGAAGCAATATCCACTCCTGAGTAAAATATTCTTCCTGACAAAACTTTTCTCTTTATTGGTAACCTACAATTGCTAAAGCACATTTATATTCATTACCTCATTAAATCTCTACATCAAACCTATGAGGTAGATTTTATTACTTACTCTTAGTTTCTAAATGACTGGGATTGAAAGATGCTTGGCTTGACCAAGGTTATCTACTAAGTAAGGAGAAAATAAATAAAATATTGTTTGTTAAGTTCAAGACCTGTTCTCTTGCTACTATATTAACTGCTTTCTTGTTTTGATTTTCTGGTTTTGAATTATATTTGTTTACAATATTTTCTTCTGTCTTATAATTTCTTACATATTCTGGCTATGTTGTGTACATACAATATATGTTTTTAATCAAAATTAAGTATCCTGTGAGTAGAGGCAATGTCTCTTTTTATATATGTATGTATTTCCTGGTTTACTTCTAACATTGCTGTGCATATAGTTGGTATCCAATAGAAGCTTGTTGGATTTATCTGATTGGTTTTATGCTTAAACAGTTTTTTGCAACATTTTTGTAAATTATAACACTTAAATATATGGGGAAAAACCAATTTGTCTTTTAAAGAATCAGATGGGCCTATAGTTCCTTACTAGAGTTTGGTAAATTAATCTTGATACAGCTCTTGGTAGGGCATGCATTTTTGAACTAGATGAGCTATTTCATTTGCTTTCACTGCCTGCAATTTGATAGGGCCTTTTAGTCTTTTCAGGGCTTTAATGGTATTCATGGAAAAGCAGACTGAATTTTTTAAAGCTAATGAGGTGTCAGCTTCCTCAGTGACTCATTTTCTCTTTTGTCCTTAGCTATTTTCCATTCTTTGCCTCTGAGACAATATAGAGTAACCAAAGCATGAGACTATTATCAAGAGAGCATTAGGGAACTTCACTAAAATACTTACTAAAAATCAGAACCAAGACTCAACATTAATTTTAACAACTACTTAATATTTTCCTCCATTTCTAATTTACATCACAGAAAGAGTGCATATTTATAACCACGTACCTCTGATGATCATTCAGCTCCTTCAACATTTTACCATTTTAGATCTTCTAATGATCTGGGAACAGACTGAACCTCTGCCCACTAACATTAATTTGAAGTTTTCTAAAAGTGTCCTTATCGGCAATAGAGCTCTTCGGCCAGCAAAGTCTGAAGTTTTTACATTTTATTCCTATTACTTTGAGTAAGCTCTTCATTAAAATACAAGCGTACTAATTTGACATTTAGATATAAATCCATTTATAAATTAGCCCATATTAACCAACAACACATGAGTAGTACCTGTGGAATGAATGCTGGTGACTTACATGATTTATCACCTAGCAAAGGTCCACTGTGAGGCACAGTACAGAAAGTAAAAGTGAGGAGTGGTTTTGGACTAAGGAGTATCACAGGTCATAATCAGGTCTTCTCTTCACTCACATACTGAGGTGCAAATTATTAGATCATAGGCATTGAGGATTTACCACTTGGTATTGACCCTGTTAGCAATTGCAAAGGCTCATGACATAGAGAAATGCGTAATGTTTCTGAAGGACAACTTTAGCTGGTTGTTACTGGTATGGATAAATGAAATACCTGTTTGTTAAAAGGTGTCACTTGTCTGACCAAACGATATTCTCCTATCATCAAAAATCCAGTTTCTTTCATGTTATTTTATAATTTCATTTTGAAGGAATATATCCTTCAAGTTTTAGCTCATTTTGTATTTCTTAATTTCCAAGGTTAGATTTTTTTTAAATTTTTTAATGCTTTTTATTGATTTTTGAGAGACAGAGACAGAGAGTGCGAGCCGGGGAGGGTCAGAGAGAGAGGGAGATAAAGAATCTGAAACAGGCTCCAGGCTCTGAGCAAGCTGTCAGCACAGAGCCTGACACGGGGCTCGAACCCACGAACCGTGAGATCTGACCTGAGCATAAGCCGGACGCTTAACCGACTGAGCCGCCCAGGTGCCCCCCAAGGTTAGATTTTTAAAGGGCCAATTTTTAATTATGCTTTCTAATTTTCTTCGATTATGAGAAAGTGGCTTATAATATCTCATCTGACATTTTATGATCTTTTTCTACACAAACATATACAAACAATATGTTTTGAGTTTATTAATATTATTATTTATGTCCTCTTTTCATTACATTTTTTTCTACTGATTTGGTCCATTTCTGTGAGATAATTACTTATGTAATAATTCCAATTAAATTAGTTTTTTAATCGAGTAAGTTCTCTTTTACTCTTTCTTTATATTTATCTCTATCTATCTATCTATCTATCTATCTATCTATCTATCTATCATTCTTTTTCCCCTTATAAGCCTTTGAGTATTTTAATTTTGGGACTTTCTTCATCTCAAGAATAGATTCTTTTGATATATATTTAATTTTTGAATTTGTTCCATTCCTTATTATCTGAGTGTTAGATCCTCTAGACCTATCCTCCAATTTTTTTCCTCCTCTTTGCAGTTTTTAAATGTTTACATTATTATTACTGCTTTGAAGTATTTCCTGTAGTTGATCTATCATTTTGTACATACAAGTTTGTAGAATACTTAGCCCCTTCAATTCATCTAGTGCATTGTTTTCAGTGTCTTTTATTTTATCCTTAGAAAATGTTGCTTGAGCTACTTATATCTCCTAATTACTCTACTATCTTTTTAAAAATTTTTTAATGTTTTATTTGTTCTTGAGAGAGAGAGAGAGACAGAGACAGAGACAGAGACAGAGACAGAGCATGAGCAAGGGAGGGGCAGAGCAAATGAGGGGCACAGAATCCAAAGTAGGCTCTAAGCTCTGAGCTGTCAGCACCAAGCCTGACACAGGGAGGGCTAGAATTCACAAGCTGTGATATCATGACCTGAGCCAAATTCAGAGGCTCAACAGACTGAGCCATCCAGGCGCCCCCTACTCTATTATCTTTAACCAGGTTTGTCCTCCATTAGCTCTATTTCTTTAGGATTGTGCTCACTTTGTTCTAACTAACTTTTCTCTCTTTGGTTGATGAAGAAACACCAATGGTTCTACTATACCTTCATTTGCCCACCAACCCAGTCCAAAATCTGGGAAAGTTATTGAAAGACACTGTGGTTGGTAGAAGACAAAGCGGTCATTCACCCAGCAAACAATTGGATAGAAACAGGCAGCCCCTGCTGAGGAGACTGGAAGAGGCCTCCTGGCACTTAGATCTTTAAATAACCTCTCAGCCTGAGAGAAACAGGACTTAGGCTACAATGTAAGTTCCTCCATCTATATGGGCCAGAGACATCAGATACATTATATGCAAAAGTGATGCAGACTTTCCTTTGCAGGTTACCAGATCTATGAAGGTTATTTCTTTATAGACTTCATATCTTATGCCCTGGAGCTCCATCTTATTCTGGAATGCACCAAATAGTAAATATCTGGCACAGTCTCCATGCAGGGTCTCTTGCGGAGCTGAGGCTTCACTGACACCCAGCTGGCAGTGAGCCCAAAAAGCTATTTTTCTCAGAGAGGAAGGCAAATTGGAGTTGAAAGGTAAATTGGGTTGGGAAGAGAGTTCCATCATGGTCAAGCCCTATTTTGATCCCTGGAGTCAAAACAGCAAATGAGGAAGCTATAGTACCTATTCTTATGATTTTTGTGTTCTAGTTGGGAAAGGAAAAATATTATAAACTTAACATATGAAAATTAAACAGATCTCAGCAATATGCTATGAAGATAATCCAGTAAATGATACGTGTCTAGGAGAATTCATACTTTTTTATGATTAGATAGTGATAGCAGTGATCTGAAATAGCTAATAAGTTGAGAACTGAAGAATGTATAAAATTCTGGGGTTAAATATTCAAGGCAATAAAATGGCAAAAGCAATAGTCCAAACATAGGATCAAACTTATGTGTTAGAAGGATAAAAATTGGAGTTGGAATGTAGGACTCTGAACACAGTGACTGGTACAGATAAATGAAATAAAAAGGGATAAAAATTCTCTGTGTCTAACAGTGTTCTTAAAATAAAGTCATTGGCAAATACTGACATTAATATTATATATAAGATTTTTCAAACAGAAAGCAATCATTCTATACTTGACCTAATATAAAGAACTGCCACATAAGCACAAAAGTATTTAAAAATATAAAATATATTTTATAAAACTATATCAGATAAGTGTGTAATTCTTTGCATTGAAAAGGTTTTCACTGGTGAAATATATATATATGTGTGTGTGTGTGTGCGTGTGTGTGTGTGTGTGTGTGTGTATCCATCCCACAGTCAACTAAGATGTCAAATATACAAAGACTTGGATATGATGGATGTATTTATACTTCCAAAAATATCAAGCAATTTCATATATCATATTTTATTTTCATGCTAAATTGATAAACAATGCTCTTATTTTTATCTTCTTCAAAAATAAATTCCAGGACTAATGACAAAAATGGAGACATAGGAGAACCTAGCCTCTGTCCTTCCAAAAAAAAACAACCATTATAATAGACCCCCTCAAAGAAAGACCTCTTGGCAGAGCTCTGGAGTCCACTTAAGAAAATTTAGCAACACAATGGAACAAATACTCTGAACATAATCACACAAGAAGAGAAAGAAGAGAGTTTCATTGTCTCCATCATTCTCTCCCCCAACCCAGTACTGCTAACCTCTAAAAGCAAATTTCCCACCTAGAAAGAGTCCCCTGCACCAGGATAATCAACTAACTTCTTAGCCTTTTGGAACACCCTGTGAAGGTTTGGCTTCAGTTTTACTCCACTAAGACCAACAAGGCTGACGCGTATAGAGATTACTAGGAACAAGGAGGAAATAATGGTTACTAACAACAGCCATGCAGCGGGAGTGACGGTGAAACAAAGTGACCTGCCTTGCAGACATCCCAGCAGATTACACCACTGGAAAAACGAATGGCCAGCACAGCCATCCATTAGATTTTACCAAATTTCACTCCTTAAGTATTTGCATAGGCCAGGCCTCTGTGACTATGTGAGTATAAGGTGCAAGTCTAGAACGACTCGGGAGATCCTCACCATCAGGTATGCACTTAGGACAAGCCCCTTCAGTTGTGCACTTGCATGCTGCTGAGCTGAAGCCTATCACCAGCCTCCTCTCTATTGAGCAAGTCCAGGAATAAAGGCCGTCCAGCTATAGTATAATATGCTGACAAACTAGGCTCCTTATGTTCATCAGTAAGCCCATCCATAGGTGGCCCCAGTTTTTGCTGCATTCCCTGTTCCCACCCCCACATTGATTAACCTGTAGCTGTCCCCCATACCCAAGTATGTGCACACTACTGGCTTCAGCCATCTCCACTGCCTGCCCTGGTCCTTAGGTGCTGAGTTAGAAGGTGCCACTGAGGACCCCCTGTAGCCTTGCTGTGCCCTAGCCACAGCTGTTGATGCCATGAACCAGAGAGTTGAGCCAGAGAGATATCACAAAGCCCCTGTGCCTAATGCTACAAGTCCTCATCTTTTCTTGCCAAAGTCAGTTCAACAAGGCTTGGAAAACATGACTGTTTCTTCAAAGGTGCAGATACTTATTCAAGGCAATGGGAGACATAAGCATCAGAGAAAACTTACCCCATCAAAGGAATAGAGTAAACCTTCCATAACTGGCACCAAAAAAGTAGAGAATCCAAGTGATGCCCCCCAAATAATTCAGATAGTTCTTATACAGATGCTCAAGCACTACAAGGTATGCAAATTAATGAAATCAGAAACATAGTACATAAAGAAAATGAAAAGTTCAACAAGGCGATAGAAACATTAAAGAAAACAAATTTTGGAGCTGAAGAATACACTGAGTAAATTGAAGAATTCAACAGAGAGATTCAATAGCAGACTTCATGAAGTAGGAGAGTCAGTGAGCAAGAAGATAGATCAACTGAAATTATTCATTCAGAAGAATCAAAAGATAAAGGCTACAGGAGCTAATGGGACAACAAAAAGGAAACAATACACACATCATTGGAGTCTTGGAAAGAAAAGAGGAGAAAAGGATAGAAAACTTATTTAAGAAAATAATGGTTGAGGAGTTTACAAACCTAGAGAGACTTGGGCATCTAAGTACATGAAACTTATACATCACCACAAAATTTCAATCCAAAATAATAAACCCAAGTGCTAGTTAAGGAGAAGGACCCAGGACTGGGTGCAACAACCCCTCTGAGTTCTTTAATGTGAAGTTCTTGAAGGTGAAGAGATTAGAAGGAACATTTTGAATTTGGAAATATTAATTTCATAGGAAACTTTTCTTATTTATATGTTTATGTTCATGACATTATAATAAAACTAACCAAAGACAAAGAGAAGATATTAAAAGTAAGAAGAAAATACATGGACCCTCCATAAGTTCATAAAAATCCACAAAGTTAATAGAACAACATATTAACTCAGTGCAAAAAAGACCTTCTCCAAGATACATTATAATGAAACTGTCAAAAATCAATGACAAAAAATTTTAAAAGTACCCAAGAAAACAAGAAAATTAGCCTATAAAGGAACTCCCTTATGCCATCAGATTTCTCAATGAAAACTGCATACCAGGAGAGAGTGAAATGACATACTCAAAATATTGAAAGACAAAAATTACCAGCCAAGAAAGAATATGCTATCTGGCAAAAGTTACATTTCAGATATGAAGGTGACATAAAGGCTTTCTCAAATAAACAAGAGTTAAGGGAGTTCACCACCACTAAACTTGCCTTGCTAGAAATGCTATAAGGACTTTTCTAAGCAGAAATGAAAAAGTGGCCAGTTAGGAACACATAAGTAAATGAAAGAACACAAAAGTCTGATAAAGGTAACAAATAGTAAGAATTAGAAAACTGTAAATATTTGAGAATAGCATATTAAAGAATTACATCATAAGTTTAAATGAAAAAACATTAGAAATCTAGGTACAAAAATTAATAATTCACAGCATTGAAGTGGTAATTTGTGACATCAAAATATAAAAGTGAGGTGAAAAAGTTCAACCTTTGTAGGCAAATGAAAATAAGTTGTGATTAACAAAAAAAGGATTATTTTATCTATGAGATATTTTATGTAAGCCTCACCCAAGTTAATCATAAAGCACAGGTCTGAATCAGAAAGGATTATATAAAAGTGGAGAATGAGCAAATCACCATGAATCGATCAATCAGTCAATCTCTCTCCCTCTCCCCCC
>NC_043712.1:55013213-55027890 GCF_006229205.1 Suricata suricatta | reverse complement strand
TTACAAATACTTGAATAAAAAAACAGCACACTTCTCAAAAAACATGAATCTAAGAAGAAATCAAAAGGGAAATACAAAATCATCTCAAAAGAAAGGAAAATAAAATATGTCAAATCATGGAAAGCACTAAAACTTAGAGCAAATTAAACAGAGATAAATGCATATATTAAGAAATTAGAAAGATCTCAAACAACCTAACTTTATACTTCAAAGAACTATAAAAAGAACATATTAAGGCCAAAGTTAGCAGAAGGAAACATAATATAGATCAGAGAGAAAGCAAATGAAATAGAGACCAGAAAAACAATAAAGAGAATCAATAAAAATAAGAGCAAATTTTTTTTGAAAAGATAAAAAAAGACAAATCTCTAGTTAGACACATTAATAAAAGAAATGAGAGGAAATATTACAACTGATACTACATAATTACAGAAGATCATAAAATATTATTAGGAATATTATTTGCCAACATAAGATAATCTAGAAAAAAAGTGTCTCATTCTAGAAACATAGACTTACCAATACTGAATCTGGAAATAATAAAAAATCTGAAGAGACTAAAAATGAAAGTTTGAGTCAGAAATTGAAAATCTCCGAACACAGAAAACCCCAGAACTACAATTTCACTGATGAATTTTACCAAACTTTAAAGATGACTTAACACCAACCCTTGTAAAATTCTTCCAAAAAATAAAAATGAAAACAAATAAAGGTAGTAAGAAAACTTCCAGATACATTCTATGTCAGCACTACCCTAATGTTAAAACCAAGTAAGAACACTACAAGAAAACTATAGGTTAATATTCCTGATGAATAAAGGTACATAAATTCTCAACAAACTATTAGTAAACCAAATTTATGAATGCATTAAAAATTACATAATACGACCAAGAGAGATTTATCTTTGGAAAGCAAGGATGGTTCAATGTACAAAAATCAAGAAATGTAATGAAAAATAAAAATCACATGCTCATTTCAAAAAGTATGAAACATTATTTGACAAAACATATTTTTTGTCATAAAATTTTTTAACACATTGGATGTAGAAGGAATATACCACAACATAATAATAATAATGATTCATAGATGAAAAGCCCTTACCTAATATTATATTCAATGGGGAAAAGCTGAATGCTTTTCCTATAAGATCAAGAACAAGACAAGATTGCCCACTTGTACCACCGCTATTCAGTATAGTATAGGAAGTTCTAACTACAGTATTTGGGCAAGACAAAGAAACTAAAGTCTCCCAAATCAGAAGGGAAAATAAAACTGTCATTACTTGCAGATTACATGATGTTATATATAGAAAACCTTAAAGACCACAAAAACTAGTAAAACTAACTAATGAATTCAGTAATGTTTCAAGATATAAAATCAACATATAAAAATCAGTTTCATTTTACACACTAATAATGAAATATCTGAAGAAGAAATAAATCTGTCCCTTTCACAAAAGCATTAGAAACAATAAAACACCTGGGGATATGTTTAACCAAGGAGGCTAAAGATCTGTAAAATAAAAACTACAAGAAGTTATTGAAAGAACTTAAGAAGACACAAGCAATTAGACAGCTTGAGTTTATGGATTGGGTTAGAACTATTAATCAGTATTGGTATTAAAATACCAAAAGCATTATTTCCAGAAATACAATAAACAATCCTGAAATTTGGAACCACAAAAGACCCAAATACCCAAAGGAACCTAGAGAAAAATAAACAAGGATGTAAATGTTACGCTTCCTGATTTCAGAGCGTACTACAAAGCTCTCATAACAAAAATAGTATGGTATTGGTACAAAAGAGACCTATAGAAAAATGCAACAAAATAAAGATTCAAAAATTAAATCTCTTGATAAACAGTTAGTAATATTTGATAAGGGAGCTGAGAATACACAAAGGGCAAAAGATAATCTTTACAACATATGGTGGTGAAAACTGGATAAATACACAAAGAGCCATGAAATTGGATGATCATCATATGCCACTCACAAAAACTAACTTGAAATGGACTAGAAAATGTAAACATAAAGCCTACTACTCTAAAACCCCTTGAATCCCAAATTATATGTTTAAATAACCTTCAACAATCAGGAATATCCAATGGAAAAAAAAAGACAGTGTCTTCAACAAATGGTGTTGGGAAAACTAGATAGCAATATGCACAATAAAACTAGGCCACTTTCTTACACCATACACAAAAATAAGTTCAAAATTGATCTAAAATGTGACATAAAAATGATGAAAATTCTATAGGAGAACACAGGCAGCAATCTCTTTGACCTCAGCTGTAGCAACATCTTACAAGACACTTGACCAGAGGCAAGGGAATCAAAAGCAAATATGAACTATTGGGACATCATCAAGATAAAAATCTTCTTAATAACAAAGGAAAAAATCAATAAAACTAAAAGGCAACCTATAGATGGGAGAAGATATTTGAAAATGACATATCTGATAAAGCGTTAGTATCCAAAATCTATAAAGAACTTATCAAACTCAACACCCCAAAATTAAATTATTCAGTTAATAAATGGGAAGAAAAAATGAACACCCTTTTCAAAAAAAGACATACAGATGACCAATAGATACATGAAAAGATGCTGTCAACATCACTCATCAACAAGAAAATATAAATCAAAACTACAATGAAATATCACTTCATACATATCAGAATGGCTAAAATCAACACTACACAAAACAGCAGGTGCTGGTGGAGAAAGAGGAATCCCCCACACACAATTGGTAGGAATGCAAAATTGTACAGCCCACTCTGGAAAATACTGTGGAGTTTCTTCAGAGAGTTAAAAATAGAACTACCTTATGACCCAACAACTGCACTATGAGGTATTTACCCAAAGGATAAAAAAATAGTGATCCAAAGGGGCACAGAGACTCTGATAGTTATAAGCATTGTCAACAATAGCCAAATAATGAGAAAAGCCCAAATTTCCATCAACTGATTAATGTATATTCCATATGCACAATGGAATATTATTCTGTCATCAAAAAGAATGAAATCTTGCCATTACAATGACATATATGGAAGTAGAGAGCATTATGCTAAGCAAAGTCAGTCAGTGAAATACAAATACCATATGATTTCACTCTTATGTATAATATAAGAAACAAAATAGATGAACACAGAGGAAGGAAAAAAAGAGGGAGAAGCAAACCACAAGAGACTCAAGTATAGAGGAAAAAAACTGAGGGTTGATGGAGGGAAGGTGGATGGAGAAAGGACTAAATGAGTGACGAGTATTAAAGAGGGCACTCGTGATGAGTAATGGGTGTTATATGTAAGTAATCACTTAAAAAACCCCTTAAAAAGTGTGGAAAAAGCTCCTTGATGTAGGTCTCTGTAAAGATTTTTGAATATGACCAAAATCACAACAGAAAAAAGCAATAAACGCGACTTTATCAAACTTAAGTGCTTCTACAAAGCAAAAGAAATAACACAAAGAAAAGACTACCTACAGAATCTATAGAGTTTTTGCAAGCCATATGTTGCATAAGGTATTAATTTCAAAAACATGTAAATAATTCACATACTCAGTAACAATACACATATAAAATGTAATTTACAATGGGTAAAAGTAAAGGGACACTTTTTCAAGAATGACAAAGTGTTTAACATCACCTATCACCAAGGAAATGCAAATCAAAACAACAATGAGATATCACCTCATACCTGTTTAAAAAATATTACCAAAAAAGTAGGCTACAACAGGTGCTGACATGGATGTGGTGAAAAGAAAGCCTTTGTATGTTTTTGGTAAAAATGTAAATTGGTCAACCACTATGGAAAACAATATTTGGGCTCTTCAAAAATTAGAAATAACAAATAGATCTACTATATAATATGACAATTACACAAGGAAATGAAAACAGGATTTTAAAGAGACATATGTAGGACCATATTTATGGCATCATTAACAATAGTCAAGATATAGGGTCTATCTAAATGCCCATCAACACCATTGGATGAAGTATAAAGAAGATATAGTGTGTGTGTGTGTGTGTGTGTGTGTGTGTGTGTGTGTGTGTGTATTTTACATGCACACTATTAAAATAAGGAGTATTATTAAGCCATGACAAAGGAGTATATTCTCTTATTTACAAGACCATACCTGGACCCTGTGTACATTATGATAAGTGAGATCAGTCAGACAAAAACAAGTACTGTATGAAAAAGTTACATATGGAGTCTAAAAATGTTAAACTTATAAAAACAGAATAATAATTACCATGTGATGGGGAGTAAAGGGTAAGAGAAATGTTGTTTAAGAGTACAAACTTGCAATTGGTAGTAAACAAGCCACAGAGATCTAATAAACAACAGAGGCTTGAATTTCATGGGACCACTTACATGGAATTTTTTTTGATAAACATAATACAGTACTAAAATTGTATTTTCTCTTCCTTATGCTTTTCTTAGATATAAGATTATATCAAAGATAAGAGATAAGGTGAAAGCAACAGAAGAATAACACATCAGAAAATAGAATACAGAATACATATAAAATAGTGTTAACTATTTATGGTGGCAGTAGACCCTCTGGTCAGTATATATATATCTCCCTATCATATGCTGTCTAGAAGAGACTCACTTCAGTTTTAAATCTTAAAACACATAAACTCCAAGTGAAAAGAAAATAGAGATACTCCATTATATGTAAACCCAAAGAGAGTAGAAGGACTTATACTTACACAAGACAAATAACTTTAAATTTAAAAAATTATAACAATTGATAAGGTTTCTATACAATGATAAAGGGGCCAATTCAGCAAGAGGATATGACACTCATAGATATTATATGTGCCCAACATTATAACATATAAATATATTAAACAATCAGATCTTAGGGAGAAATAAACAACAAATAGATTGATAGTAGGAAATTTCAATATACCACTCCCAACATAGATAAATATCCAAATAGAAAATCAAAAAGAAATGTTACATTTGAAATACACTTTATCAAATGGAATTGACAGATACATACAGAACATTCCATCCAACAGCAGTGGGATACACATTTTTCACAAGCATACATGGAGCATTACCCAGGACAGATCTCATGATAGTTACAAAACAAGTCATAGCAAATATAAAATGATTAAATTTATAGCAAGTATCTTTTTCTATCACAGTGGTATGAATCTAGGAATTAATTACAAGGGTATAGCTGAAAATGTCACAAATATGTGGAAAGTAACACACTTCTGAAAAGCCAGTGGGTCAAAGAAGGAAGGAATGAAAAGAAAATAAAAAATATCAAAACAAATAAAAATGAAAGCACTACAGATGAAATATTATGGGATACTGCAAAAAAGCTCAAAGAGGGAAAGTTAAAGCAATTCACAGGAAAAAAAAGATATTAAATGAACAACCTAACAGCTCAAGGAATTAGAAACACAAGAGCAAACTAAATACAACTTAAGTAGAAGGAAGGAAATAAATATTAGAGAGGAAATGGGGGCACCTGCGTGGTTTCATCTGTTAAACATCTGACTCTTGGTTTCAGCTCAGGTACTGATCTCACGGTTTGTGAGATCAAGCCCTGTGTCAGGCTCTGCACTGACAGCACAGAGCCAGCTTGGGATTCTCTCTCTCTCCCTCACTCTCTGCCCCTCCCCCCTCTCTCTTTCTCAAAATAAATAATAAATGTTAAAAAAGAGGTAATAAATGAATGAAATAGAAACCATAAAAAATATAAAAATCATCAGAATTAAGACGAGTTTTTTAAAGGTAAATCAAATTGATAATATTTAGACAAAGAAAAATATTTAAATTTTAAAAAATGAGAAATGAAAATTAAAACTGACAGTATAGAAATATAAAGGTAAGTAAGAGGCTTATGGACAATTAGACACTAAAGTTGATTAACTTAGAATACATTAGAATACAGCACAGAGCCATCTTGGGATTCTCTCTCTCTCCTTCATGAAAAGTACATGAATAAATAGAAAATGTCAACAGACTTAATGAGTATGGAGATTGAATTAATATTTAAAAACTCCTCTACACAGAAAATCCCATGACCACAACGTTTTCCTGATGATTTTAACAAACATCTAAAGAAAAATTAATACCAATCCTCTCAAACTCTCCCCAAAAATTGAAGAGGTAGATTGCTCCAACACTTAATTTACTGGCACAGTATTACCCTTATAACATAGAAACGTAAGGACATTACAAGAAAAGTATATCACAAATAAATATCACTGATTAATGCAGATGCAAAATCCTCAACTAAATATTAGAAAACTAAATTGAAAAGCACCTTAAAAGGATTATACACCACAATCAAGTGAATTTATCCCTGAGATTCAAGCGTGGTTCAATAAATGTGATACACCATTCAATGCAATCTTTGTGGTACAGAAAAATCTTTTGACAAAATCCCATAATTTTGATAAAGCAACAAACTGGGTACGGAATCAACATACCTAAGCACTATAAGAGTCATATATGACAAGTCCACAGCCAGTATCATACTTAACAGTTAAAGATGGAAAGCTTTACCTCTAAGATTGGGAGCAAGATAACTATGACCACTCTTACCACTCCTGTAAGTATAATACTAGAAATCCTATCCAGAACATTCAGGCAAGGAAAAGATTAAGAAATCAGAACCAAAAAAGAAGAAACAAACTTGTATTTGTTTGCTTATGACATATATAAAAATACTAAATACTCTTCATAAAAAGAACTATTAGAACTAATAAAACAATTAAATAAAATTGCAAAATACTAAATCAATATAGAAAAATCAACTGCATTCCTACACACCAAAAAAAGAAACATTCAAAAAGAAATAAAGAGTGCCACTCCCAAAAGCATCAAAATCAATAAAAATCCATCAGAATAAGTTTTATTAAGAAAATGAAAGATTTGTACACTGAAAACTACATGATTTTGATGAAAGAAATTGAAGAACACACAAATGAATGGAAAGATAACCCTTATTCATAGATCAGGAAAGGAAATTGTTTAAATATCTGTATTACCCAAAGCCAGCTATAGATTCAGTTCAATTCTATTATAATTACAAAGTATTGGGGCACTTGGGTGGCTCAGTGGGTTAACCAACCAACTTTGGCTCAGGCCATGATCTCATAGTTTGTGAATACAAGCCCCACATCAGACTTTGTGCTGTCAGTGCAGAGCCTGCTTCAAATCCTCTGTTCCCTACTCTCTTACTGTCTGCTCCTCTCCTGCTCACACACTTTCTGTTTAGTAAATAGTAAACTTTCAGTGATATTTTTCATAACAATAAAAATATCCCAATTTTTTTATGGAATTACAAGAGTCCAAACAGCCAAGGCAGTCAAACAAAGCAGGAGGTGTCATACTTAGTTCAAACTATAGGACAAAGCTATTGTAACAAAAACAGTATGGTCTATTATTAAAATAGAAACAAACCAATAGAAAACAATCAAGAGTCCAGAAATAAAGCCGTATATATACAATTGACTAACATTTTATAAGGGATCCAACAATACAAAATGGGGGAAAGATAGTCTCTTTAATAAACAATATTAGGAAGTCTGGATAAACATGAAATTGGACCTCTATCTTATACCACACACAAAATCTGACTTGAAATAGGTTGAAGTCTTAAACATAGGACCTAAAACTATAAAACTCCTAGAAGAAAACATAGCAAAAATGATCTGTGACATTGTTATTGGAACTGATTTTTGGACATGATACATAAAGAACAAGTACTAAAAACAAATTTTAAAAATTAAGTGAAACTGTAACAATTTAAAGGCTTGTGCATAGCAAAAGAAATAACCAACAAAATTAAGTCAACCTATGGAATGGAAGAAAATATTTGTAAATCACTTATCTGATAAGGAAGTAATATATAAAATGTATAAAGAACTCATAAAATACCAAAAAAAAAAAACCAGTACAATTTAAAACTTGGCAGAAGAAGTAAATAGATATTTTCCTAAGAAGACACACAAATGGCCAATAGGTATATAAAAAGATGCTCGAAGTGTTAGGAGGATGTGGAGAAAAGAAAACCATATGCACAGATGGTGGGAAAGTATATTAGTGCAGCAAGTCTGATAAACACTATGAAGGTTTTTCAAAAAAAATTTTTTTAAATTACCGTATGATCCAGCAATCCTACTTCTGCATATATATCTAAAAGAAATGAAAACACGATCCCAAAGAATTATCCATACTCCCATGTTTACTGTACTATTATTCACAGTAGCTGAGATATGGAAACAATCTAGCCATCAATGGATGAATGAATAAAAAAAGATATTGTGTAAATACATAACAATATTATTCAGCTATGAAAAAAGTGATCCTATTTTCAACAACATGGATGGACCTTGAGTGCCTTATGCTAAGTGAAGCATCTAACAGAGAAAGATAAACACAATATCATTTATATTGTGTTATAAGAGTCTTAAAAAACAGAACCAATAAAAAAAGCTTACAATGGTGTTGGAGTGGGGGTGGGGGTAAGGAGAGACATTAAAGGGTACAAACTCTCACATATGTGATATGTGTATCAAATCAATTTTTTTGTACACCTTGAACTTACATAATGTCAATTATATTTTGGGGATCTGGGTGGCTCAGTAAGTTGAATGTCCAATTTCAGCTCAGGTCATGATCTCATAATCTGTGAGTTCAAGTCCCACACTGGACTCACTGCTATCAGCACAGAGCCCACTTGGGATTCTCTGCCCCCCCTCCTTCTCTTCACCCCACTCACTCTCTCTCTCAAAAATAAAACATAAAAACTTATATCTCAATAATGCTGAAAAAATATTAAAAATAATAAATCACAAGTCCTGTGTTATTTTCATATATAATCTCATCTATTCTCCGATATCATTTGAGTACTTCTTTCTTTTGCCCTATTGAAAGCCCATGCAAACATCTGTGATACCATTTATAACACTTAGGTGAATCTAAAACCACCTCCTCCATTGTGCAAGTTTTCCTGCTTAAGGCATTTATCAATACTTAAATATTAATCCTAGTAACTGACACATAGTATATGTTCAGTAAATGTTGGTAATGCATAAGAAAGAGAGAATTCCAATGGATATATGCAAAGGATAAGAGAAGAAAAGTGAATAGTGCCAAAATGTGTGGATTAAGTAAAGAAGCTGGACAGGAAAAGGAATTGAGATCTAGAAACTAACTTTATAATTGCAGCTTAGGTAAGGTAATGTGTATCTGTTGGAAACTTTCATATTCAGGATGATGTAAAAATGTCATTGCTATTATCCAGTTCTATAAGTCTATTATAAATGTATTAATTGATGTGGGGAATAATAAACTAGTCTAATGATTAGCATCAAGTGATCCTTTCATAGACTTATACACAGAATCAGCCATCCTACGATAAAAGAGACTAAACATCTCTTTATAAGTATTCATCAGTCTACAGAAAAAAACACAAAAAATAAGAGATATTTGATTGGTAATGGTACATTTCTTATTTTTACTACATCATGTTGTATAGGAATCACATTGTTTCTATCTTAACTCTTACTCAATGAGGAGGTGACTACCCAAGTTGACTATCTCCTTGAGTTTAGATTGCTCATAGGAAGTGGCTTTTTTTCAAATAGTGTAAAACCCAAACATTATTAAAATGCATCTCTTCTGAGTTAGATTTCAGGGAAAGCCTAAGTAACACCAGCACACAGCAGCTGTTTTATGAAGAAGACAAAGTACTTAACAGCGTTAGAAGTATAATCTTGAAAATGTAAGAATAATTGAGTTTGCAAGAGAATTAATATAACACACAAATAGGTCCATGAAGGGCTTGCAACAAGAGTTGGAATAGCTATGAAGTGTGGCTATGACTGGCTCATGATAGGTAGTGAAAAGCCCTGAAGGCATTATGTATTACTATGGCTAAAGGTCAAGGAATTAAGTTCTCATGAGCACCATATTAAAAGGGTCTGATAATTTTTGTGTTAATGATGTTATCATTTTTTGTTTTGAACATGAGCAGTTCACTTGAATTCGCATAGTACACTGAGAAAAATATAGTTCAATAAACCACTAAGTTTTCGTTGATATGTAAATATAAAACATCCTGTTAAATTGAAGTTCTCTTTATTCCAATATGACTAACATTTGAAACTTCAAAGCCAAATTTTGAAATCGTATTTTAGCAATGGAAGTCAGTTTCTCCTCATCCATACACATCATACTTTGTGATACTTTGGACAAGCACCCGAAATTCTTTAAGCCTCTGTACATATTTGTGAAACCTGGATAGCACTTCTACCATTGCATGACTTCCAGTAGATTAAAAGGTGTCTAGTACATAAACAGACACATATTCATATATAAATTATAGCTACAGCAGATACTCTAGCTTTGTTAATCAGAAAACATGTTCAAACAAACTTTTTCTTTATCTGATGTTAAAAAAAAGAGCCTGAGAAATTTAACTGCTGTTATTTCTAACATTAACATAGGTGGGAATAAACATTTGATACTCTTCTGGACAATAATATATATGAGTTTTGGGGGTGATGGACGAAGCAAAGGGTCCTAGAAAATCTCAAATGAGAAGGACCAGAAGCGGTTTATGTCACTCCCCCTCTCTCCTACTCCTTACATATCCATTTTAACTATTTTGAATTATATCCTTATATCTCAGAATTGTGTCAGAATTAGATAAAAACAGAAGGGATAATATAATCACAGAGATACAAATATATTAAGCTTATCCACTACATTTCAGGTTGCAGTGCTGAATCTTTACTGCAAAGGGGATATAATGACCTTAAGCTCCACTCAGACCACCATTATCAATACCCACTCTCAGGGTTGTGCATCCCCACCTAGCAGATTCCAGGTCACAGTTCTGAATCGACATTGACAGGGGAACTGCTGCTACCTTGACCACCACGCCCCCCATCTCAGTTCAAGACTTTGAGCTGTCATTACAGGAAGGTACCTGCTGTGCTAAATTCTTGCTAGGGGTGCTGTCATTACCCTGAGCTCCACCCCCATAGCATGTTGAAGCTCTCACTCATCATTGTTGGAGCTGAAACCCATAGCCATAAGTCCCTGGTCCCAGGCCATGTCTCTGACCCATTGGTATTGACACTGTACTTTTGCTATGCTGAACCTGATCCCTCAAGTCCCATGTCATGGCTCTAAACTGTCATTGCCAGTGCTATGCTGTCACTCCTTAGGGCTCAGCTCCCTTGATCTCAACACATGGCTTTAATAGGCCATCACTTGAAACATGATGTGATTATACTAACATTGCCTCCTGAGGCTGGAATTGAGACATTGATCTACCATCCTTATGCTGTGCTAATACTGCACCTTGTTTCTTTGGTTTGTGCCGTTGCTATATTCCCTCTGCACCACTACCCACTGGAGTCACATCAGTAAGTCCCTGAGACCCATGTACCATGGAATTTCTTTACACATCCATGCACTAGACACTAGTGCCACAATGCAGCAAGTATGCCTGTGCCCAAGGACTCAGGTACCGTGAGAATTCTACATATGCATGATCCTAACACCTAGGTTCCAAAACTATCCTGTGTGCTATGAGCATTAGTATGTCAGGCCAGGCACCAAGAAGGATCCCCTTGACTAGAGTTTCTTTTCATGGGCAAAAACAAAACAAAATAAAAAGAATAGGAAGGTCCCAGCAGCTTCAGTCTCCCAAGATCTGAATAACCATATCTGCCATTATCACCTCCATTCCTTCTCCAGTCTTGGCCATGGACTCAATTGAGCAGCACAGAGACTATGCCACTGAACCTACCCAAGAGCCAAAGCACTGCATTCCACCCAGCCAGTGACCTTACACTCCCCTCCAGGTATGAACCGCTAACTAAAGTCAGTTTAAAAATGCTGAATGAGGGGAGGAGCCAAGATGGCAGAGAGGAAGGGAGCTCTGTAAACTTCATCTACCCCATCTATTGAACTGAGAAGGATATTACTCTCATCTGCAAGAGTGGAAGGAGAAAATACAGACTCCAGAAAGAAGAGAACCTCTAAGAAACCTGAGTGAGTGAGTGCGAACTGGGGAGATTGGAAAACGGGCCAGCCTGAGAGGGGCAGGGGAGGTGGGAGCCCCAGCCCAACACAGAGCAAGCATGTGGAACCTGAGAGACAAAGGGAAGAGTCAATGAGACTGAACACGCTCATAGTACTGTCTCTGGGGAAGAGATAAAGAACACTTAACCACACTTGGAGAGAGAAACTCACTCCATAGATAACTGCTGGGTAGCCCAAATCCTGAGCCCAGGTGGTGCAAGGGAAAGAACAGCTTCCAGCCCTGCGCCATCTCGGCGGGGAGTCAGCAGACACAGCAGTGGCGGCTTCAGGGGCGCTCACTTCAACCTCGGTTTTGGGAGTGGGAGCACGCACCTCATTTCCATGGTGCATCACGCCCCCAGCATTGGCCACGTGAATCCCGAATCCCGGGTGCCAACAGGGAAAAAATAGCCCACACACCTACACGATCCCAGCAGGGAGTTGGCAGTCATGAAAGCCTGGGTGCGTGCTCAGGCTATAGGAGCTTTCAGCTCATTTCCAGCAATGCACAGCACCTCAGACAACACTGCACAAAACCAAGAGAAACTCATTCCACCCCCAACAGGATCGCATCCTGGCTGGGGGTTGGAATCCACAGTTGTGTCTGTGAAGGTGCACACTTCACCTCCTGCTGCACATCTTGCCTCAGGTTGTACACCTTGCCTCAGGCAGGGGCAGCCTAAATCCCTGCCTGAACCAAGACAAACTGATTCCTCCCTGAAGAAGCCAGCCACCAAAGCAAATACATCAGATCTGTGGTAGCATAAAAGTGCATGGACTGGAACTTTGAACCGAGGCAGACCTGGAAAATACAACTTGGCTCAACCACAGCACAAGGAGATCAGACTCATTAGAGTGGCCTACAGGGCATAGTTCTAGAGGAGCTTGGCGTACCACCATTCTACTCTCTGCAGACACCAAGGCAGAGCCTCTGAGAGCAGCCTCCAAGACCTACCACACCAAACCATGCCTATCCACGAGGGGGAGCTGCTGCTTTTTTTATTAATAATTTTTTTCTTTATCTTTTTTCTTTTTTCTTCTTTTTTTGTACTTATTTTTAATTACTATTACCTTGTTTAATTACTTTTTAAAAAATTTTTACTCCTTATTTTCCTTTCTCCTTTCTCTCTTTTTTTACCTTCTTGCAATCCAGATATATTCTCCTGTATCTTGTCCTTACCTTTCCCCTCAACTGGTCATTAACTTTTAGACTGTCCACTGTCCTTTGTTGTCTCTGATCCCCTTCCTTTTTTTTCTCCTTCTCTTCTTTTTGTCTCTTTCCTCTCTATTTTCTTTCTTTTCTTTTACCCTTTTAATGTGTTTGTTTGTTTGATTTGTCTGTGCAATTGTGTGCTTCTGTTCCCTCTGTGTTTGTATGTCTGTTTTCCTTCTTAGGGCTACACCAAGAAACAAGCCAAAGTGTGCATGATGCCGAGTCCCAAATATTGCTGAGTAGGGAAATAAAATATTAAAAGGCACAACAAAAGAAACTGAGAGACACAATTAAAAGAATATTTCCTGAAACAACAGGTCCTGGACAGTCAATAAGCCTCCTTTAACAGAGAAATATTAACAGGTGCACAGTGCACAATGAGCTTTCTAACGGTGACAAGAGAGAAAACTAGCAAAAATGACAAAACGAAGGAACTCTCTCCTGAAGAACTTCCAGGAGGAAGTCATAGCCACAGAACTGCTCAAGGCAGATCTAGACAACATACCGGATTAAGAATTAAAAAAAAAAAAACTTGTCATAAGATTTATCGCTGGGGTTGACAAAAGCATCAAAGAATCAACTGAGACATTTACTAGGCACTTTGAAAATAGGTGTAATGAGTTTAAAAAAGGCCATAGATGAGGTGAATGAGGCAGCCACTTCAAGGATTGATAAGGCAGAGAGAAGAATAGGTGAATTAGAAGATACAGTTATAGCAAAAGAGGAAGCTGAAAAAAAGAGAGAGAAATTAACCCAGGAGCAGGAAAGGAGAATTCGAGACCTGAGTGATATAATCAAGTGGAACAACATCCATATCATAGGAATTGCTGAAGAGGAAGACAGAGAAAAAGGTCCTGAAGGGATACGAGACCAAATTATAACTGAGAATTTCCGAAATCTGGGAAAAGAAATAAACATTCAAATTCAAGAAGCACAAAGAATCCCCTTAAGATGTAATTTCAATCGGCCTTTGGCATGACATATCATAGTGAAACTGGCAAAATATAAAGATATAGAGAGAATTCTGAAAGCAGCTAGGGAGAAAAGGGCCCTCACATACAAAGGGAAACCTATCAGAGTGGTTACTGACCTATCTTATGAAACTTGGCAGGCCAGGAAGGAATGGCTGGAAATCTTCAATGTGATGAACAGAAAAAACATGCAGCTAAGAATCCTTTACCAGCAAGCCTGTCACTCAAAATAGAAGTAGAGATAAAAGTGTTCCCAAATAAACAAAAATTGAGAGAATTCATGACCACCAAACCAGCCCTACAGGAAATCCTAAGAGGGACTCTATAAGGGAAATGTTGCAAAGAATACAAAGTGCCAGAGACACCACTATAAACATGAAATCTAGGGAGACCACAATGATTCTAAATCCATATTTTTCAATAATA
>NC_043712.1:55006303-55013113 GCF_006229205.1 Suricata suricatta | reverse complement strand
CTCCACTGTCAGCAATGGATAGAACAACCAGACAGAAAATCACTAAAGAAAAAATGGACCTGAACGACACATTGGAACAGATGGAACTGATAGATATATTTAGAACTCTGCATCCTGAAGATAGGAAAGTCACCTTCTTTTCAAGTGCACATGGCACATTCTCCAAGATAGATCACATACTGGGGCATAAAGCAGCCCTCCATAAGTATAAACGAATAGAGATCATACCATGCACACTTTCAGATCACAATGTTATGAAACTTGAAATTAACCACAGGAAAAAGTCTGAAAAACCTCCAAAAATGTGGAGATTAAAAACCACCCTACTAAAGGATGATTGGGTTCATCAGGCAATTTGAGAAGAAATTAAAAAATATATGGAAACCAACGAAAACGAAAATACAACAATCCAAAATCTCTGGGATGCAGCAAAGGCAGTCCTAAGAGGAAACTATATTGCAATCCAGGCCAATCTCAACAAACTAGAAAAAGCGCAAATTCAAAAATTAACAGAACACCTATTTGAACTAGCAGGGAAGCAGCAAGAGCACCCCAAACCCAGCAGAAGAAAAGAAATAATAAAGATCAGGGCAGAAATAAACAATATAGAATCCAAAAGAACAGTTGAGCAGATCAATGAAACCAAGAGTTGGTTCTTTGAAAAAATAAACAAAATCGATAAACCTCTAGCCAGGCTCCTCAAAAAGAAAAGAGAGAGCACCCAGATAGACAAAATCATGAATGAAGAAGGATCTATTACAGCCAATCCCTTAGAAATACAGGCAATCATCAGAGATTACTATGAAAAATTATATGCCAACAAACTGGACAACACAGAAGAAATGGAGAAATTCTTTAATACACATACGCTGCCAAAATTCAAATGGGAAGAGATAGAAATCATGAATAGACAGATAACCAGTGAAGAAATTGAATCTGTTATCAAAAATATTCCAACGAATAAGAGCCCAGGGCCAGATGGCTTCCCAGGGGAATTCTACCAGAGCTCATACCCATTCTTCTCAAACTTCTCCAAAAAATAGAAATAGAAGGAAAACTTCCAAACTCATTCTGTGAATCCAGCATCACCCTGATACCCAAACCAGACAGAGACCCAGCCAAAAAAAGAGAACTACTGACCAACATCCTTAATGAATACAGATGCAAAAATACTAAACAAGATACTAGCAAATCAAATTCAACGGCATATAAAAAGAATTATCCATCATGGTCAAGTGGGATTCATTCCTGGGTTACAGGGCTGGTTCAATATTTGCAAATCCATCAATGTGATCCATCACATTAACAAAAGAAGGGGAAAAAAACATATGATCCTGTCGATAGATGCAGAAAACGCATTTGACAAAATACAGCACCCTTACTTAATAAAAATCCTTGAGAATGTCAGTATAGAAGGAACTTACCTAAACATCATAAAAGCAGTTTATGAAAAGCCCACAGCCAATATTATCCTCAATGGGAAAAAACTGAGAGCTTTCCCCCTAGGATCAGGAACACAACAGGGGTGTTCACTCTCACCACTGTTGTTTACCATAGTGCTGGAAGTCCTAGCATAAGCAATCAGACAACAAAAGAAAATAAAAGGCATCAGAATTGGTAAAGAAGAAGTCAAACCTTCACTTTTCGCAGATGACATGATACACTACATGGAAAACCGAGCAGACTCCACCAGAAGCCTTCTAGAATTGATCAATGAATTCAGAAAGTTGCAGGGTACAAAATCAATGTACAGTGATCGGTTGCATTCCTATACACCAAAAATGAAGCAGCCAAAAGAGAAATCAAGAAAATGATCCCATTCATAATTGCACAAAAAACCATAAAATACCTAGGAGTAAACCTAACCAAGGATATAAAAGACCTATATAATGAAAACTATAGAAAACTTATGAAAGAGATTGAAGAAGACACAAAGAAATGGAAAAACATTCCCTGTTCATGGATCGGAAGAATAATCATTGTGAAAATGTCATTACTACCCAAAGCAATCTACACATTCAATGCAATCCCCAACAAAATTGCACCAACATTCTTCTCAAAGCTAGAACAAACTATCCTCAAATTCGTATGGAACCATAAAAGACCCCGAATAGCCAAAGTCATATTGAGGAAGAAAACCAAAATGGGAGGCATCACAATCTCAGACTTTAGCTCTACTATAAAGCTGTCATCATCAAGACAGTATGGAATTGGCACAAAAACAGACACATAGACCAATGGAATAGAATAGAGAACCCAGAACTGGGCCCACAAATGTATGGCCAATTAATTGTTGACTAAGCCTGAAAGAATATCCAATGGAAAAAAGACTTCCTCTATAGTAGGTAGTACTGGGAGGATTGGACAGCCACATTCAGAAGAGTGAAACTAGACCACTTTTTTACACCATTCACAAAAATAAACTCAAAATGGCTAAGGACCTGAATGTGAGACAGGAAACCATCAAAACCCTAGAGGAGAAAGCAGGGAACCACATCCTTGACCAAAAATGAAGCAGCAATCATCAGAGATGAAGCAATTTCCTTCTTGACACATCCTCAAAGGCAAGGAAATGAAAGAAAAAATGAACTCTTGGGACCTTATCAAGATAAAAAGCTTCTGCACTGCAAAGGAAACAATCAAGAAAACTTACAGGCAACCAACTGAATGGGAAAGGATAGTTGCAAATGACATATCAAATAAAGGGTTAGTATCCCAAATCTACAAGGAACTCACCAAACTCCACACCTGAAAAATGAATAATCCATGAAGAAATGGGCAGAAGTCATGAAGAGACACTTCTTTAAGGGGGATATCCAGATGGCCAACAGGCATTTGAAATGATGCTCAGCATCACTCATCATCAGGGAAATACAAATCAGAACTACACTGAGATACCACTTCATGCCAATCAGAGTGGCTAAAATGAACAAATCAAGAGAATATTGATGCTGGGCAGGATGTGGAGAAATAGGCACCCTTCTACTCTGTTGGTGGGAATGTATCCTGGTGCAGACACTCTGGAAAAGAAACTGGAGGTTCCTCAAAAAACTATCAATTATACTCTCCTATGACCCAGCAATAGCACTCCTAGGGATTTACCCAAGGGATACAGAATGCTGACACATAGGGGTACATGTACTCCAATGTTCATAGTAGCACTGTCAACAATACCAAAATCATGGAAAGAGCCTAAATGTCCATCATCTTATGAATGGATCAAGAATATACAATGGAGTATTACATGGCAATGAGAAAGAATGAAATATGGCCATTTGTAGCAAGGTGGATGGACTTCGAAGGTGTCATGCTAAGCGAAATAAGTCAGGTGGAGAAAGATGGATACTATGTATTTGCACTCATTTGCCTAACAGGAGAACAGGAGAAACCTAATGGAGGACCATGGGGAGGGGAAGGGGGAAAGAGAGTTGGGGAGAGTGTGGGATGCAAAACCTGAGAGACTATTGAATACTGAAAATGAACGAGGGTTGAAGGTGGTGGGGGAGGGGTAAAGAGGTGGTGGTAATGGATAAGAACACTTGTGGGGAAGAGCGCTGGGTGTTATAGGGAAATCACTTTGACAATAAACTATTAAAAGAATTTTGAAAAAATGCTGAATGAAAAATTACACACACACACACACACACACACACACACACACACACACATAAAATACCTAGGAATAAACCTAGCCAAAGATGTAAAACATCTGTATGATGAAAACTATATAAAATTTATGATAGAAATTGAAGAAACCACAAAGCAATAAAAAACATTTCTCATGCTCATGGATTGGAAGAATAAACATTGGTAAAATGTCATTATTACTCAAAGCAATCTACACATTGAATGCATTCACCATCAAAATTGCACCAGCATTCTTTCCAAAGCTAGAGCAAACTATCCTAAAAATTGAAAGGAACCACAAAAGACCCTGAATAGTCAAAGTAATATTGAAGAAGAAAACCAAAATGAGAGGCATTGCAATCCCAGACTTTAGCCTCTACGACAAAACTGTCATCATTAAGACAGTATGGTATTGGCACAAAAACAGACACATAGACTAATGGAATAGGAGAGAGAATCCATAACTGGACCCACAAATATATGACCAATTAATCTTTGACAAAGCAGGAAAGAGTATCCAATGAAAAAAAGACAGCCTCTCTAAATGGTGGTGCTGGGAGAACTGGACAGCAACATGCAGAAGAATGAAACTAGACCACTTTCTTACATCATACACAAAAATAAACTCCAAATGGATGAAGGATCTGAATGTGAGATAGGAAACCATCAAAACCCTAGAGAAGAAAGTAGGAAACAGCCTCCTTGACCTCAATTGCAGCAATTTCCTACTCGACATATCCCCTAAAGCAAGAGAATCAAGAGCAAACATGAACTATTGGGACCTCATCAAGATAAAAAGCTTCTTCACTGCAGAGGAAACATTCAAGAAAACTAATAGGCCACCGATGGAATGGGAAAAGATAGTTGCAAATGACATATCAGATAAAGGGCTAGTATCCAAAATCTACAAGGAATTCACCAAACTCCACATTCGAAAAAAAATAATCCAATGAAGAAATGGGTAGAAGACATGAAGAGACACTTCTCCAAAGAGGACATCCAGATGGCCAACAGGCATTTGAAAGGATACTCAGTATCACTCATCATCAGGGAAATGCAAATCAAAACCACACTGATATACCACCTCACACCGGTCAGAGTGGCTAAAATGAACAAATCAAGAGACTATATGTGCTGGCAAAAATGTGGAGAAATGGGCACCCTCCTACACTGCTGGAGGGAATGTAAACTTGTGCAGCCACTCTGGAAAACAGTGTGGAGGTTCCTCAAAAAATTTACTATCGAACTCCCCTATGACCCAGCAATAGCAATCCTGGGGATTTACCCAAGAGAGACAGAAATGCTGATGCATAGGAGCACATGTACCCCAATGTTCTAGCAGCAATGTCAACAATAGCCAAAACATGGAAGGAGCCCAAATGTCCATCAACTGATGAATGGATCAAGAAGAAATAGTTTATCTATACAATGAAATACTACATGGCAATGAGAAAGAATGAAGTCTGACTATTCATAGCAATGTGGATGGAACTCTAGGTTGTCATGCTAAGTGAAATAAGTCAGGCAGAGAAAGAGAGATACAGTATGTTTTCACTCAGAAGTGTAATAGGAGAAACTTAACAGAGGACCAGGGGAGAGGAAAATTGTTGGGGAGAAGGAGGGAGACAAACCATGAGAGATCCTTGAATATTCAGAACAAATTGAGGACTGCTGAGGGAGAGGGAGAGGGGAATGGTGGTTCTGGACATGGAGGAGTACTCTTGTGGGGATGATGACTGGGTGTTATATGGATACCAACTTGACAATAAACTATAAATGAAAAAAATGCTGAAAGAAGTGACTGTGCCTTCCAATGTACAGATTTCATTTAAACCATTACAAACCTGAAAAGGCAAGGAAATGTGACATCACCAAAGAACCAAAATAATACTGTAGTAACTGACCCCCAAAATATGGAGATCTATGAGTTATCTGGATGAGAATTGAAAATAATTTTAAAGACACTTATTAAGATTCAAGTTAACAGAGGTAGATAAGGCAGTGAACTAGGAAAATAATAAATGAATAAATTCAACAAAGAAACAAAAATTCATGAAAAGAGTAAACATTCTTGCAATATCTAATACAGTGAATAAAATTTTTAAAAATGCCATAGAGAGCATCAAAAATCACTCAATCATGCAGAAGAAAAAAATCTGTGATCTTGAAGACAAATCTCTTGATATTATCCCGTCAATGGAGAATCAAGAAATTATTATGAAAAAGAGTGAAGAAAGCCTACATGAAATGTGGGACTAGATTAAAATAAAGAATATCCACATTATGGGAATTCCAAAAGGAGGAGAGAACGGTAAAGGTAAAGAAGTCTATTTAAAGAAATAATGGCTGAAAACTTTCCAAAGCTGGAGAGATATCACCTTCTATGTAGGGTCAGCTCAAAGATTCCCAAACTTACTCAACTCAAAAGGAAATGAACTAAAACACATTATAATCAAGCTCTCAAAGTGCAATAAGAAATAATCTTGAAAACAGTAAGAGATAAACCACTCTTCACATTCAAGATCCTGGTAAAGGACAAAATCTTGGTAAAGCTATAGACAGTGAGATGATATACTCAAAGTGCTCAAAGAGAGAGAGGAAAAAAATGTGGACAAACAAATGTCAATCAAACTATCAACATTTCCCAGAAAAGCACTCACATAGACATGAAGGAGACATGAACAAGAACAACAATAACAACAATGAAGCTGATGGAATTTATAGCCTTGGACCTAACTTACAAGAAATGCTAAAGGGAGTTCTTCAATCTGAAACAAAAAGATGCTAATATGAAGCATATATAACATAAAAACGTATGAAAGTATAAAATTGCTGGTAAAGGTTAATATGTAGTCAAGTTAAAAAAAACTATCATACTGCCATGGTGCTGTCTAAATGTCTTTGAAGTTGACCATCTAGATTACGATACAAGTTTTTGAAATATTCAATATTACATATTATATGTTGTCGTATATAGTAAATAAAAAGATCAAATTTAGGGTTAAACATAAATTGGGCCAGAGTTAAATAAAAAGGTAAAAACGTTAAGCTATTATTGTCAAATTGTTTTCCATACAACACCCAGTGCTCTTCCCCTCAAGTGCCCTCCACCATCACCATCACCTCTTTCCCCCCTCCCCCTTCCCCCTCAACCCTCAGTTCATTCTCAGCATTCAATAGTCT
>NC_043712.1:54955804-55006203 GCF_006229205.1 Suricata suricatta | reverse complement strand
TGGATTATTTGTTTTGTGATTGTGAAGTTTGGTGAGTTCCTTGTACATTTTCGATATTAGCCCTTTATCTGATATGTCATTTGCAACTATCTTTTCCCATTCTGTCGGTTGCCTATTAGTTTTCTTGATTGTTTCCTTTGCCTTGCAGAAGCTTTTTATCTTGATGAAGTCCCAAGGGTTCAGTTTTGCTTTAATTTCCGTTGCCTTTGAGGATGTGTCAAGTAGGAGATTGCTGCGGTTGAGGTCTAGGAGGTTTTTCCCTACTTTCTCCTCGAGGGTTTTGATGGTTTCCTGTCTCACATTCAGGTCAAAAAAAAATATTCTGTTCCTTTTCCTTTTTCTTCTCCTGGTATTCCCATCATGCGTACATTATACTTTTTTTGTTTGTTTATTTATCCAGAGTTCTTAGATTTTCTGTCCCCTTTTCTTAAGAAAATCTTTTTCAGGGGGAGGGGGGAAAAGAGGTGGTGGTGATGGAGGAGGGCACTTATGGGGAAGAGCACTGGGTGTTGTATGGAAACCAATTTGACAATAAACTATTTAAAAAAAACGTTAAGCTATTAAAATTGTTATTAACTTAAACTTAATAGTTTTATCTATAAGATATGTTATGAAAGACTTATGGTAACTACCAGGCAAAAATATATAGCAGAGAAACAAATTACAGGGGAAACAATAAAAGCAAACTACATCAAACTATCAACAACTTCCAAAGTAAACAAGAGAGGAAGAAAGAAACTAAGGAACTACAAAACATTAGAAAGCAATTAACAAAATGTGATAATGAGTCTTTTCTATCAATAATTACTTTAAATGTAAATGATTTAAATTCTCTAATTAAAAGGTACAGAGTAGCTGAATGGATAAAGATACATTACCAATATACATGTTGCCTACAACAGACATATTTAAATTTTTTTATAATAGTTTACTGTCAAATTGGTTTCCATATAACACCCAGTGCTCTTCCCCACAAGGGCCCTCCTCCATTACCACCTCCCCTTTTCCCCCCTCTCCCTTCAGCCCTCAGTTCATTTTCAGTATTCAATAGTCTTTCATGATTTGTTTCCCTCTCTCTCTCCAACTCTTTCCCCCTTCCCCTCCCTATGGACCTCTGTTAAGTTTCTCCTGTTAGACATATGAGTGCAAACATATGGTATCTGTCCTTCTCTGCCTGACTTATTTCACTTAGCATGACACCCTCGAGGTCCATCAACTTTGCTACAAATGGCTAGATTTCATTCTTTCTCATTGCCATATAGTACTCCATTGTGTATATATACCACATCTTCTTGATCCATTCATCAAGTGATGGACATTTAGGCTCTTTCCATGATTTGGCTATCCTAGGAAGTGCTGCTATAAACATTGGAGTACATGTGCCCCTACACATCAGCACTTCTGTATCACTTGGGTAGATCTCCAACAGTGCTATTGCTGGGTCATAGGGGAGTTCTATTGATAGTTTTTTGAGGAACCTCCATACTATTTTCCAGAGCAGTTGCACCAGTTTACATTCCCACCAACAGTGTAGGAATGTGCCCATTTCTTCACATCCTCGCCACAGGCTGAAAGTTATAGGAAGGAATAAGATAATTTGAGACAAATATAAACCAAAAGAGAACAGGGTAGCTCTATTTATATCTGACAGATCAGACTAAATAAAAAATTGTTAAAAGAGACCATCATTATATGATAAAGGAGTCAATTCATGAAGAGGATATAACAATTATGAAGTATACAAACTTGTATTGGAAGATATATATTAATTATTAACAGATATTAAGGGAGAAATTAACAACAACACAATAATAGTAGGTAACATCAAGATCCCACTTTTACTAATGGATAGATCATCAAGATGGAAAACTCAATAAAGAAACAATGGATTTCAATGACACTTTAGACAAAATAGACCTAACAGATTATTTATATGTATAATAAAAATAAATATAAAAAGTAATATTTACATTATTCCATCCAACAGCAGCAGAACAGTAAATATATATAATATATAAATATATTTACAGAAATATATAAGTATATAAATATATATGTTATATTTATGTAAGTATATAAATATATAGGTATATAAATATATAAATATATATGTTGGATATATACATATATATCCAACTGCAGGAGAATACTCTTTCTTCACAAATTCATGGGGACCATTTTTCAGGGGAGATCATGTTAAACAACAAAACAAGTCTTATAAATTTAAGAAGATTTGAATGATCCAAAGTCTTATCTGGCTACAGTGATATAATACTAGAAATCAGTTTCATGAAGAAAACCACCAAAAAATCAATAATATGGGGTGCCTGGGTGGCTCAGTTGGTTCAGCAGCTGACATCAAGTCGGGTCATGATCTCATGGTTCATAGGTTCAAGCCCCATGTCAGGTTAGCTCAGAGCCTGGATCCTGCTTCAGTTTCTGTGTCTCATTCTCTCTCTCCCCTTCCCCACTCACACTTTGTCTCTCTGTCTCTCTCAAAAGTAAATAAACATTAAAAAATTAAAAAGAAACTGTTAATACCTGGAGATTAAACAACATGAACCTGAACAATCAATAATTCAAAGAAATTAATTCAAGAAGTATTTTTGAATACACAAAAATAGAAACTCAACATAGCAAAACTTAGGGGATGTTGCAAGAGCAGATTTTGGAGAAAACTTTATGTTGATAAACAGCTAAATAAGAAATATGAAAGATCTGAAATAAACTCAACATATACTTCAAGGACAAACAAAGTCCAAAATTAGTAGAAAGAAGGAAATAACAAAGATCAGAGTAGAAATAAGTGAAAGAGAGAGCAGAAAATCAATAGAAAAAATCAATGACACTGAGAACTGATTCTTTGAAAAGACAAACAGAATCGACAAATCTTTGGCCATATTTACTAAGAAGAAAAGAGATAGTATCCAAATAAAATCAGATACAAAATGGAAAACATTACAATTGATATCATTGAATACAAATACTCACCAGTGTACAAATTTTCCAAAAAGTCAAAATGGAGGGAATACTCTCAAACCAATTTTATCAGACCATCACTACCCTGATACTAAAGCCAGATAGATAATGTAAGAAAAAAATTTACAAGGGCTCCTGGGTGGCTCAGTCAGTTAAGCATCCAACTCTTGACTTCAGCTCAGGTCATGATCCTAAGGTATTGGATCGAGCTCATGATGGGCTCCACATTGAGCATGGAGTTGGCCTAAGATTAATTCTCTCTCTCTCTCTCTGTCTCTCTCTCTGTCTGTCTCTCTCCCTCTCTATCTTTCCCCCTCTGCACTTCCTGTGCTCACTCACTCTCTCTAATGAAAAAGTAAAGAAAGTTACAGACCAATATTCCTAATAAATATAGATGCAAAAGAAAAAGCAAGATGATCTCGAAAATCTCTGATGAGAAGAATTAAAATTGGTTAATATCACTCCTTTCCTCTCCCCACACACTTTTATCCATTCTTTTTATGTTAAATGATGCCTTATTTTTCAGAGTTGTGACAGAATTTTACTGATAAAAATAGAAGGGATAATAGAATCACAGAAACATCAATTTAGTCATAAGTCTACTGAAACTGATTATTCACAAACTCCTTTATATATGTAAGAACATATTGGATAATTTCTATTTTCAATCACTTTAAGTAAGGTTTTCTCTTACATACAGCTAAATATAAGGAAATTGAGAAAAAGACTACTTTTCATTTTACTTTACTAGGGAAGCAAAACTTCTCTCTGTAGTAGTCACATCTTCAATTAAAACATGAGTTCTGTGCACAAAACCTAGCAGAACCCTGTGTCAGATAAATAGCTGTATTTAAACATTTACTAAAAATGTAAGTAATGTTATAGGATTGTGTATGTTAAGTATCAAAAAAAGTATAAACATAAGATGTTATTTATACTATGTATTTCTTGTTTCTCCATTATGTAGAAATGGAAACAGAATTTTCAATTTTATATACTATTTAAGTTATTAATTAAAATTATGAGTGTTTGATTTACACAAATTATAACATATTTATGTGCTACTCATATCATTTTATCTGTGACCATATCATATATCAAGGACATAGGGTCCTATTATTAGAACTGCCTCAGTATTACTAAAAATTAAATAATTCAGTGGCTTAACAAAACAAACAACAAAATAAAAATATGTTTCTTCCATGCAAAATCCACTGTGGATCTAAGCAATTCTCTGAGTAAATTATTATAACGTCTGCACTTAGTAATTCAGAGCACTTCAAGATTTGACTTTACCGTTTTAAGTTAAGGGTTTCATCATAATTTCTATACTTACACATGAGAGAGGCGAAGAGTCTTATACTGAATATTAAATACTATGGAGAAGGAAAACACATCACTTCCACTTGTCATATTGTCAAGAGCTAGTCAGAGACCCATGTAAAACAGCAAGTGTTCAAGTAAGTGTATACCTGTATATGCCTCAATGCAGTAAATGATCAGATATTTATAAACTAGTAACTTCAATTCAAGGGCCTAGTCATTAACACCTAACCTAAGGAAAAGAGCTAAGCACCGTCCTTATAATAATTTTAGTTCCAATAATTGTTATCTTTTTAATTTGCTGCTCAGGGTATAACCATTGAAAGAAGCCCAAATAATGAATAATTAAATATCCAACAACACATCAAATACTTCCTAAAATATTGTGTATCTTATAATAAAGATTGGCATTTATTTTGATAAATGATATAATTACCTAATACCTGGACCTCTTTGATTTCTTTCCTTGACTAGTCTCAAACTTACCTACCAATTTGGAAAGTACAGTTTGAGCAATATTTTCATAATGCAAAATATCTCTCAATTGCTCAGTAACTTTAATTCAATCAGTTCTGGATCATCACAATATGCTTCCAAAATTATCCTTTCTATTAGCTTAAAAAATGTTTTGCCCTTTGATCTAATAGCACTAACACTATTGCCTAGTATGAGCTCGGATATTTTATTTCTGTACCTAAATCTTTGTTTCTATTCAAGATGGTAGAAAAAGAAATGTACAGGTTAAACTTGGATATAAACTATACTTGACAAGTTGTATAATATGGATAAAATTTTACTTAATTCATGGTAAGAACTTGAAATGACTGCTTGTTTTTGTGCCACATCCTTGTAACTCTCTAGAATTGAAACCACTTTGATGGTAATTCTGCTTTTTCCAAAGACATAATAACAAAAATAGGACTTACTTATGCCTGAAATAACTTTAAAAAGGGGAGGGGGACCAGATAAGATATATAAACAATAGTTTTAAAGTAATTTGACATGAGACAATAATGAACAGTAATCTATAAAAGATACAATAAAAGATAGGGAAATGCTGTAACTCTTCTAGTTTACTTTCTTGAGAGACTTTCCAGCCTAATGCACAGGGTGAGGAAACCCAACTGTAGCCTGATGGATACTCTCAAATGAGAAAAGAGTGTTGAGAGTCTAGAGAGATCAAGGTGGTCAGTTTACAGGAAGACTGCTGAAGATAAAAAGCTGAACAGAAGGAGAACTCAAGACACATGCACAGATCAGGAGAGTAGTAATACATGAATACGCACGAGGAAACTACTGAAGTCCAGGGAAAAGCATCTGAAAATCTTAGCAGTGTCAGACACTCTAACAGGTCCAGAAATAGAGTCTGTTGTTATATTTCAAGCTGGAGAAATTCATAAGGATTTGTGTAGAGTATGCAAGAATGACTTATCTTATACTGATAATTAACACAAGACTCAGAGGTGCTTCAGATTAGCCTAAAATATCATAAAGTCAGAACCAAATAGGATAAATAAGTTTAAGTAATGCAAGTGCACTTCAGAAAAATGTTGAAGAGAGTTTAAGATGATGGAGTAGTAAGGAAACCCTGGATTGGTCTTGCCGCTTGAAAACAGCTGGATCAAAATCAAACCATTTTGAACACCTAGAAAATTGATCTTAGGATTAACAGAATAATCTTTTCTGTTGAAGGAGACCATCCAGCAGGTACATGGTGCAGAGAGCTGCATTAGGTGAGAGAAGAGATGTGGTGCTGCAAAGAGAGGGAGCCATTTTTATAGAAGAAAGAAGAGAGAGAGAAGTGCATTGGGTTTATGGAAGAAAGCACTTCCCTGAAAGTGGTTAAAGAAAAAAAGTGAAAACACACACAAGGGACTGGACAAGAACCCACTGACAGGGGATAAAGGTGAACGTTTCAATACCGTCATGTTTGTTTGTTTGTTTGTTTGTTTGTTTTTATAAACAGTAGAACACAAGAGTCTGAAGTTTCAGAGGTCAGCGGCTGGTGGTGCTGAAAGAAATGATAGCCTGGGATTTAACCAGTGTAGAAGTAAGATGTCTGAAGTACAATTTAACTGATTGTAAGGATACTATCTGGACCTGAAAAACACATAGAAGGCACAGACAATCCTTTTCTGCAGAGATAAAATAACTAAAATATAGTCAGGCTAAAATTAAAAATGCTATAACTGAGATGACTCAAATGAAGGTCATAAAAAGGTGGACGGGCAAGGCAGAGGAGTGAATTAGCAATACAGAAGATAAAATTATGGAAAATAATAAGCTGAAAATAAGGGAGAAACAAAGGTCGGGGATCACAAAGACAGACTTAGAAAACATAATTACTTATTAAAATGTAATAACATTCATATCATAGGTGTCCCAGGAGGTGGACAAAAGAAAAGGGAGCAGAAAATTGATGTTAGCAAAGTATAGCTGAAAATTTCCCTAATCTGGGAAAGGACAGCCATAAAAATCCAAGAAGCACAGAGAGAACTCTCATTAAATTCAACAAAAGCTCGTCATTGCCAAGGCATAACAGTGTCAGATTCATGAAATACATAGGCAAGGAAAGAAACATGAAAGTGGGGGGGGAGTCTTTAACCTGTAATGGAAGACAGACCAAATTTGCAGCAAATCTGTCCACAGAAGCTTGGCATGCAGAAAGGAGTGGGAAGATATATTTAACTTGTTAAATAGTAAAAATATGCAGTCAAGAACACTCTATCCAGCAAGGTTGTCATACAAAATACAAAGAGTGATAAAGAGTTTCCCAGACAAAGACTAAAGGAGTTTGTGACCAGGAAACCATTCCTACAAGAAATTTTAAGAGAACTCTTTGAATGGGCAAAAAGAAAACAGAAACAACCAAAGGCTAGAAAGACCAAGAGCATTACTAGAAACACCCAACTCTACAGGAAACACTATAACACTAAATTCATATCTTTCAATAATCACTCTGAATGTAGATGGACTAAATGTTCCAATCAAAAGACATAGAGTAGTAGGATAGATTAAAAAACTAAGGTTCATCTATATGTTGCCTGCAAAAGACTCATTTAAGACCTAAAGACACCTGCAGATTGAAAGTGAGGGGTGGAGAAACATGTTAATAGGTATCAAAAGAAAGCTTCTCAGACAAACTAGACTTTAAAACAAAGACTGTAACAAGAGATGAAGAAGGGCATATGTCTCAAGAAAACCTAACAATTATAAATATTTATGGCCCCAACTTGAAATAACTCAAGTATATAAATAAATTAATCATAAACACAGAGAAACTCATTGATAATATTACCATAATAGTAGGGGACTTCAACACCCCACTTATAAGAGTGAACAGATCATCTAAGAAGAAAATCAACAAGGAAAACAATGGCTTTGAATGACACACTGGACCAGATGGACTTAACATCTATATTCAGAACATTTCATCCTAAAGCAGCAGATACACATTCTTCTCAAGTGCACATGGAACATTCTCCAGGATAGATCACATACTAGGACACAAATCAGCCCTCAACAAGTACAAAAAGACTAAGAGCATACCATGCATATTTTCAGATCACAAAACTATGAAAATTGAAGTCAACCACAGGAAAACATTTGGAAATACATGGAGGTAAAAGAATATCATACTAAAGAATAATGTGTTAACAAGGAAATTAAAAAGGAAAAATTTTAAAAAATACATGGATGCAAATAAAAATGAAAATACAACAGTCCAAATCCTTTGGGATATAGCAAAGGCAGTCCTAAAAGGGAAGTATATTACAATTCAGGCCTATCTCAGGAAGCAAGAAAGGGTCCAAATATACAACCTAACTTTACAACTAAAGGAGCTGGAAAGGAATAGCAAATAAAGCCTAAAAATAGCAAAGTGGAAATAAATATTAGGGCAAAATTAATAATATAGAAACAAACAAATGGACAAAAAAAACAATACAACGAATTAATAAAACTAAGACCTGGTTCTTTGAAAGAATTAACAAAATTGAGAAACAGTCAGACTTGTTAAAAAGAAAATAGACAGTATCCAAATAGAGAAAATCATGAATTAAAGAAGAGAGATAACAACCAACACCACAGAAATAGAAACAATTATTAGAGAATACAATGTAAAATTAGAGCCAACAAACTGGGAAATCTGAAAGGAATGAACAAAGGCCTACAAACTCACAAACTACCAAAACTGAAACAGGAAGAAATAGAAAATTAATTTTAACAGACCCATAACCAGCAAACAAATTGTATCAATAATCAAAAATCTCCCCAAAAATTAGAGTCATTGACCAGATTGCTTCCTAGGGAAATTCTACTAGACATTTAAAGAAGAGTTAATACCTATTCTTCTCAAACTGTTCCAAAAAAAATAGAAATGAAAGCAAAACACCCAAACTCATTTTATGAAGCCAGCATTGCCTTAATTCCAAAAGCAAGATGCCCAAAAGGTATTTGACACAATAAAGCATCTATGCTTGATAAAAACCCTCAACAAAATAGGGATAGATGGAACATTCCTCAAAATCATAAGGATCATATGAAAAACCTACAGCTAATATCACTCTTAATGAGGAAAAACTGAAAGCCTTATCCCTATGGTCAGGAACAAGACAGGGATGTCCACTCTCAAGACTGTTCTTTAACATAGCACTGGAAGTCCTAGCCACAGCAATTATACAATAAAAAGAAATAAAAGGCATCCAAATTAGCAAGGAAGGAGGCAAATTTTCACTATTTGCAGACAACATGACACTGCATGTAGGAAAACTGAGAGACTCCACAAGAAAACTGCTAGAACTAATACATGAATTTAGCAAAGTTTAAGGACGTAAAATCAACATGCAGAAATTTGTTGCACTTTTATACACCAATAACGAAGCAGCAGAAAAAGAAATCAAGGAATTTGATCTCATTTGCAATTACACCCAAAACAATAAGATATCTTGTAGTAACATAACTAAAGAGGTAAAAGATCTCCTTTCTTGGGGCACCTAGGTGGCTCAGTCGGTTAAGTATCCAACTTCAGCTCAGGTCATAATCTCATGGTAATGGGTTCAAGCCCCACATCAGACTCCTTTCTGACAGCTCAGAACCTGGAGCCTGCTTCAGATCCTGTGTATCCCTCTCTCTCTGCCCCTTCCCTGCTCATGCTCTGTCTCTTTCTGTTGCTCAAAAATAAATAAACACTAATTTTTTAATAAAAAAAAGAAAAGATCTCCTTTCTTATGAAGGATATTGAAGACTTAAATAAATTAAAAAGCAGTCCATGTTCATGTATTGGAAGAACAAACATTGTGAAAATGTTTATAATAACCAAAGAAATCTACATGTTTAATGCAATTCCTATCAAATTACCACCAGTGTTTTTCACAGAGCTAAAACAAACAGTCCTAAAATTTGTATGGAATCACGAAAATCCCAAATAGACATAGCAATCTTGAAAGAGAAAAAACAAAACTGGAAGCATCGTGATTCCAGATTTTAAACTATATTACAAAGCTGTAGTCATCAATACACTACAGTACTGACACAAAAACAGAGACCTAGATCAATGGAACAGAAAAGAAAACCTATAATGGACACACAACTATTTGGTCAACTAAATTTTGACAAAGCAGGAAAGAATATTCAATGGAAAATGGGCAGACTCTTCAAAAAAATGGTGCTGGGAAAACCAAACGACGACATGCAGAAAAATAAAACTGGATCTTTTCTTACACCATACGAAAATATAAATTCAAAATAGATTTAAAATGTGAGACAGGAAACAATGAAAATCATAGAGGAGAACATAGGCAGTAACCTCTTTGACCTCAGCCAGTGCAATTTTTTACCTGATATGTCACGGAAGGCAAGAGAAACAAAAGCAAATATGAACTATTGGGACTTAACCAAGATACAAGCTTCTACACAGTAAAGGAAACAATCAACAGAAGTAAAATGCAGCTAAAGGCATGGGAGAAGACATTTACAAATGACAGATCTGATAAAGGGTTAGAATCTAAAATCTACTAAGAACTTATCATACTCAACAGCCAAAAAACAAATAACTCCATTAAGAAATGGGAAGAAGACAAGAATAGACACTTTTCCAAAGAAGGTGTATAGATGTCTAATAGACACATGAAAAGATGCTGAACATCACTCATCATCAGGGAAATACAAATCAAAACCTTGATGAGATACCATCTACACCTGTCATAATGACTAAAATCAACAGCACAAGAACAGTTATTGGCAAGGATGCAGAGAAAGGGTAACCCTCTTGCACTGTTGGTGGAAATGTAAACTGGTGTAGCCACTCTAGAGGACAGTTTGGAGGTTCCTTGAGCTATGAAAAATAGAACTATCATATGATCCAGCAATTGCACTATTACTTATCCAAAGGATACAAAATTCCAGATTCTAAGGGGTATGTATACCCCAATATTTATAGCAGCATTATCAAAAATAGCCAAGCTATGGAAAGAGCCCACATATCCATTAATTGATGAATGAATAAAAACAGATATCATTATATATACATATGTATACACACACAATGGAATGATACTTAGCCATTGATAATGAATGAATAAAGAAGATATATATGTATATATGATATCTTCTTTATTCATTCATATGTATGTATATATATACATATGAATATAATGGAATGATGCTTAGCCATCGAAAAGAATAAAACCTTGCCGTTTGCAATGATGTGACTAGAGCTAGAATATATTATGCTAGACAAAATATGTTCATCAAAGATAGAAAAATACCATATGATTTCATTCATATGTGGAATTTAAGAAACAAAAGAGATGAACATAATGGATATGAGGGGAAAAGAGAAGAGAGGGGAAACAAACCACAATAGACTCTTAATGATAGAGAACAAACTATGAATTGATAGAGGGAGGTGAGTGGGAGATGGATTAGATGCGTGATGGTTACTAAGAGGGTACTTGTTATGATGAACACTGGGTGTTGTACGTAAGTGATAAATTACTGAATTCTACTACTGAAACCATATTGCACTGTAGAGTAACCAAAATATAAATGAAAAAAGAAAAAAATAAGGAAAAAGATGTTGTAGAATTTTATGAGTACAGAAATATCCATCACCCAGTTAGGTAAAATTCACAATGTCAGTTATGTCAATGAAGGTTTACAGGATTTCAACAAAGCAAGGAAATATGGCCTTTTATTGGGAGAAAAAGGTATGAACTTAAACCACCAAGTTTATTTAGACTACATAGACTGATTATAATTACATTCCATATACCCCCAAATTAAGTGGGAACAATGTTGATAAAAAACAAAGGTTAAAATTTCTAGTGATAAGAACTGGAATAAAGAGATGAATATGTTAGATAGAATTAATAGCAAATTAGAGATGAATAGATTATTAAACTTAAAAATATAATAATAAAAATGCCAAAAGACAAACACCTGGAAAAAAGGAGAAATTTTAAAATGAGAAATTAAAAAAATGATTTAACAAAAAACAATCAGTGAGATGTGGAAAAATATCAGGCAGTCTGATACATACACACACATATTTAGAGATCATATATGTTTAGAGATTATATATATTTTGAGATTATATATATATTTAGAGATCCTCAAGCAGTGAGCAGAGACTCTACTGATAAAATAATTTCCAAATTGAATGAAAACTAGAGTCTTATCAATTTACAAATCAAAAAACATGAAACACAACTAATATGAAGACAACATAAAAACACATCAAAATCAAATTGCTTAAAGGGAGATAAAGAGAAAATGCTAAAATAAGTTATAGAGCAAACATATTATTATAGAAAATCAAAGATAAGAATGACAGATTTCCCCCCTTGCACCTCATCCCTTGGAAACTATGAAAAGAATAAGATAGTGGAGCAACATCTTTGATGTGCTCCGGGAGAATAATGTGCAATTTACAATACTCAATGAAAATATCTTCAAAAATAAAACTGAAAGACATGTTAACATATAGAATATCTGAAAGAAATCATTTCCTGCAAATCTTCACTTGGAAAAATATCTAACGATGCCCTTCGGGAAGAAGTAAAATGAGAACCGATGGAACCTTGGATCTACACAAAGGAGTGAAGAGCGCTGGAAACGGTAACCTAATGAGTAAGTGAGGAAGACTTTATTTTCTTATTATTTACATCTCTATAAAAGATAACTGTTCAAGAAAAATAACAAAAAGGTGGTCTGAAATTGGCAACATAAATACAAATATAATCCTTCAGCAAAAACTGGTAGAATAGAAAGGATAAATAGAAAATTCTATAATTTTAGTTGGATATTCCAGTAGCCCTCTCTCAGTAAATGATAGAATAAATAGCATGCCATCAGCAAAGGTACAGTAGACTTGAACAGCAGTATCCAACCAACTTAACTAATAGCATTTATGGACACCTAGCAACAGCAGTATAGACATATTTCTGAAGAGCACTTGGGGCACTTACTAAAATAGACAATACACTCAGCCATAAATAAGTCTCAGTACATTTAAAATAATAATTCAGTGGATACAAAAATAGCTTCTCAAGCCACATGCTTAAATTAAAAGTCAATAAAATACATATAACTGGACAATTTCCAAAAACTTGAAAACTATGCCATACAATTTGGAATAACTCTTGGGTCCAAGAATGAATCATAGACAATTTAGAAAGTATTTTGAACTAAATAGAAATAAAACCATGACTTTCAGATGCTCAGCTAAGATGGGAGGGAGAACTGAGCTTCTAGGTGTGTTGGAGTAGCAGATTAAAGCAACAAATTATAGATGAAAGAATTAATCCTTAATCAATGTGATGTTATAAGCAGAGTCTAAAGCTAGAGGAAGCACTGAGTCTCCCTGATCTATTTTTCACTGTGGAATGGTGCACTTATTAAGAGTCAAGTAATCAATGTAGATGTGGTGGTAGGTCATCTTATATTTGAGGGAACTCTGAACAAAAGGCTCTAATAGTTTTACATATTCAGGGATTAAGGAGGGATAGGTGAATGAACAGCTAGGAGTTGACTACAGTGGGTGAAAGTGTCAAGATTTCCACAGAAGGAGACCTTGGGAGGTAACTAAAGCAGACTTCAACCCGATGCCTCAGATAAAAAGACCTAGGAGTGAAGGTGGCCTGGCTAGGGATATGGCATGCTTGGTCAGAGGAAGGAGTTTCAACTTGGATTGCAATTCCCTTCTGAAACTGCAATACACATGCTGTACATCAAATCTAGTGTGGGGAGGTCTCCCTTTATTTTAAAATCTCCTTTTTTACCTGTGATAATTGGACAGCTCAGTGGGATGTCTACATGTGAGCCTTCTTTCATGTTTACAACACTTAATGAGGCAATTTGTAATAATGACTTATTTATTCAACTATTGCAAATAATTTTCATCCTTTACTTTTCTTGTTCTTTTTTTCTGGAACTCCTATTGCCCACATATTAGATCTCCTGGATTGATTGATTTTTTTCCTTTCGTTTTTACTTATTTTTTCAAGACATATCCATGTCGGACTGACTCAGTACTAGTGACACAAATATAGTTAATTGAGATGAGTCTGTATCTAGTGGAGTTAGCTATTGGAACAAAATTATATTTCTGATTAGAACTGTAACCATTTTTCTGGTGGCAGTAGCAATATAATTTGTGGCACTATCAAGTTCCCACGGCAAATGTGCCAATAAAACAAGCTATTATATCTACTGGTTTCCTCCAAGGACTAGTTTTACAACCAGATTCTGGACTTTGTTTCTGTGGGGTTCACTGTCTGATTCAATAGCCCATCTGATAGTTCTGTCAGCTAACCAATGTCCTCTTCAATAAATTTACGTTTCTAACAAAATCACTGAGAAATTGTTTCTATTGTTTACAAACATGTAACCTTAGTCAGATACCAACACCTAGCATAGCCCTAATAGGACATAGCATAGATTTCTATAGTTGCTTCAGTGAAAATTAGTGAATGTGTTTGTAGAGTGGAGGAGGAATGAGTGAGTATCCATGATGCAGCTACTGAGTAGACAGACCTTGAACAAATTTCCTTTCAGCAACTTCTTCATTCTTAACTTTGTATGTAACACCACGGCTAATGCCTCTGGGATTCCTCTGATGATACTAGTCCCATTTCTTTGGAGGTCACTGACAGATGTGAGCAGTAGCGTTTTTTTCTTGCTGTTTGCTCCATTGATGCATATATACAATTTCTAATATACAGAAATATGTGTACTCTCTTGTGTACGTAACCTTCCCTTTAATTCTCTTTGCAATTATATTCCTTCTTGTATTTCTAAAGATTATTGCAGTGATGTTTCAGATGGATTAGGCAGTGCTCAGTCCACCATCCTGAACCATATATCATCAATCCAGTGATGTTGGAAATAACCATGTTGCACGACCAGTTGCCTGCTAAATCCTTTTCCTGACAGATCTTCAAAACATACATTCCTGTCTTTAAGATCTCTGTCTTCCTCGTGGACCAGCTCTTGGAGAAAAAGAGGTAGGCATTTAGCTCTTCAAAATTTAGTATTAAATTTAAAAAATAGCAGGCATGCAGAGATGATTAGATCTGAAGGAAAGTAAGGCCAAAAGCATATGTCACACATTTCTCTTATATCTCATAGGATATTGTCATCTGATTCATCAGAATATTAATCCTGCTGATTCAATATTTTGAACTGAGATTTCCATAGATTAGCTGCATAGCCCTGCACACTTCTAGGTACAGAAAGAGAAATGAAAAAATTAACACATTTTAAAACTCCATTATAAAATAGGTAATTTCTATGATACTCAAGAATTGATGTGTTGCTCTATTTCATCTATAGTTACAGTTCTTTTTAAAAAATTCCAAAGATAATTACTGCATATAAAAAATACTTATTGTTATCTTTCATTAGAAATAACTAAATTGTAGGTTTATCATATAGGCTTAATAAATTACAGTGCTATCTCAAGATTCTATTTTAGCCCTAAATGTACCCAGAAAAAAGTACAAGTGAAATGTAAAAATATATATTTTTTTTCCTTTCTCCTACAATGGTAGCTGTATAACATGCATCAATAGAATAAATTAACTATTCCTGTTTAAGGAAACCAATAACCAGAATACCCAGTCAAGAAGAAGGGAGAGATAAGAACGAGATAAGGGAGAATATATCTGAATAGCAAGAATTGATCTAGAGTTAATCACAGCAATGCATCAATGCTGGTCTTGGGGAAGGACTGTTTGTTTCTATATATCTATTGGCGCTCTGGTAAAAGAAAAAAAAAAAAGCAGCTGCCCAGCACAGATGGGCGTAGTTTGGTGTAGGCAGGTCTCACCTCCACTGTGGCTCCTGCCAACTGCTCCCTGAAACCCTGCATTGGTGGTTATGAGGAGAAAAATGGCGACCCACCAGTCCCTTCTCAAACCAGGTACTGCAAATCACTCTTTTGGATTTGATATCACTGTGCTTCAGGCTCAGCCACGGTGGGCTGTGTTCTGTGTCTCACACCCAGCCTCGTTTCCAGATCTTACTCCATGAGCATTAATGATACAATCCTGAAGTGTAATCCTGCAAGCTGGGGTACTTCCTAGCAGGGGCTTGAGTAGGGAAGCACTTCCTCCCTATGCTGACTGAGTCCGTTGCATAGGGTCTATCCTGGAGGGAATTACTGGGACCGGGGCACCCAGCCCAAAGAGAGCTCCGCAGTTAGAAATGGGATCTCCCCGAAAGCCCTGCAGTTAGAGATGGGATGATGAGATCCCTCTCCATCCAGGGAAGAGGTTTTCCTCTTCTCCAGAGACAGCTATACGATGACCCAGCTGCTCTTCCTCTTCCCTTTGTCTCTCTGCAGAGGGGGCTCCCTCCCCTCTGTGCCTCTGTGTCTGGCCTATTTTTATCTTCCCCAGTTCACAATCACGCACCTATGAGGCTGTCTTCTTACTGGACTTTTTCTCTTTTCCTCCCAGACTCTTGGAGTTCAGAGTCCTTTGGCTTCAGTCCTTCTTTGTTTGAGAGATGCAGGCGGGAAGTACCGAACTCTTATTTCTCTGCCATCTTGTCTCCTCTGCTATTACTTTTATTTCTGGGCAAAAAGCTTCCAAATGTCTTCTCCTGTCAAACCCTCTCCCTTCAAAGGGAAGACCACGGACCTTATTTCCCCCAAACAGTCTTCTGCTTAACCTGAAAGAGTTGCTACAAAAGATATGTTAAATAAAAAGACTTAAAAAATTATCTACACATTAGGAAAAAATGGAAATTAAATGACATAAGTTATTTATTTCATAAAATAAGCCTATTTTTAAATGTTCTTATATAGTTTCTGGACTCGGGTTATAAAATGAAATAGTTAAAAATTGTGATTTCAATTTTTTAAAGTGCTGCCCTTAAGTCATATTTTTTTCATTTCTTAATTCTAAGAAATAAATTTTTAAAATATTTTTTCAACTTTTTTATTTTGAGAGAGAGAGTGCACAAACACACATGCAAGCAGGGGACGGGCAGAGGGCAAGTGAGGGAGAAAATGCCAAGTAAGGAGCCCAACACATGGCTCAGTCCCACCGACTGTGAGATAATGACCTGAGCCCCAATCAAGAGATGGAGTCTTAACCAACTTGGGCACTCAGACACCCCCAAAATAGATTTTTTTCATAAACTAAATGTGAGGTTAAAATATATAGGAAATTAAATTGCATCTACATGTATTTTGTAGAAAATTTATACATAATTGTCATTCTTTCAAACTCTGGATTATGAAATAAAATCAGTGTATTTTATTCTTTGATAAAATACAGTGTATTCCACCTTTGATCCTTATTTTTTTTCGTTTCTTGTTCTCAGGAATAAAGTATGCATCTCCCAAACTCTATGAAGGGCTACATATTTTTGGAAGCTCTTTTAGCTATTTATATTATTTAGTGAATAGCAAAAACAAAGCTTTATCAAATTACATATTCTAAAAGTGTATGCATGGAGTGAAGGGTAAAAGGACATCCATTTGAGGGCCAGGTTTTCATTTTTAAAACTGGCTAAAGCTAATATATTCTTGAAGTATATCTGTCTCTTTTGAGGATAAAATTTTTTGAAAGATCTCAGATATATTAGAGAAGAAAGGTCTCTTTTATTAAAAAATAATATTACTTACTTCCCAAAATATATGTACCTTGTGTCCATTTAGAGACCTGCTAGTATCCTCCAAACTCAAATGACAGAAGTTTGAATCTCTGTGGAGGGTGGGACAGAAAGCAGGGTGTAAACATTACCTGCTAAGTCCCACTCAATTCTCAGACAATATACTGACAGTGTGCCTGGTTGCGTTCCCAGTCATGGTGCGTGAGGCAATAAATTCCATGGGCTCCTGACCTGGAATAACTGAAGAGTTTTGAAAAGTTAATGTTATTTACTCATAGTATGATTTAGAAGGGAAGTTGCTCCAAAATGCGTTAAGTATTGACTGCAAAAGCAATTCCACTTTATGAGAGCTGTGCCAGATTGTAGAAGCAGATAAAAAGTCTGGCATCCACTACATTTCCTAACCTGTAATATCTGAAGTTCCAAAAAAAACCACAAAAAACGAAGTTTGAAACAGTTTCAGAAAGCCCATAGGGAGAGAAATACACTATGGAAAAGGCTGAGTTAACAGTGAGATTTTGTATGTGACGTGCTTGGTGCTAAATATGGAAATAGCATCTTTGCAGTAATTAAGGACTTGGGAAACATCTAGCAGATTTCTGTATATTTTAATAATGTAGTAAGTAAATGATTAGATATTTGTTGTACTTCTCAACAATTTCTGCAAGAGAAATTGCACAGTATTCAGATCTTTGCAATGCAATGACAATCATGAAGAACACCTGTGCCCAAGACAAGTGCCTGATGGAGATTTTACCTTTAATTTTGTATTTTACTATTAATGTTAGGATAAATTGACCATTTCCTTATTAAGCAGGAATTATCCTGCCTGTATGTTAGTGCATGGATAGCTGAGCTCTTAATGCTATGAAAGCTTTAAGAAATAAATAGCTGTGAAGTGTCACTTTTTTCTCCTTTCAAGTATTGCTTGGTAGCAGTGAAAATCAACTTACTTTTGGTTAGTCCACTCATAATCCAATTATAGCTTCAAAGTTTATGATATGTGTACTACCAAGAATATTCACAGAGAAGACATGTAATTTTCAAGTTAATAACTTAATAAAGAAAGAAAGCATTTGAAAATTGACTTGCATTTCCTATAGAATTATTGACATTTTGATACATTAATGACATACAAGATATGAACATATATTGTGACAGCCATATTATATGTGTCACTTGATAACTTGTTTTGAAGATTTTATAGTGTCTTCAAAAGGTAAATATCTTGCTTTTACAAATTGATCAATTGAAAATCTCGACTGAATTTAAATAAAACCTGATGGTGGTTCAATTTAACCACCATGTGGCCATACTCTGTTCAGTCATTCAGACTTCCCCATTTCCCAATGTTTTGGTTTTTTTGCTATGATGCATGATAATTAACTAAGGGGGGTTATTTCTGAAAAATACAAACCCTGACACTTCCTTCTGCTGATTCCAATGCTTTTGAAAACCTTAGCCCTGTAACTAAATTAGTATGTCAGAATGTGCTGATGACCTTTGTATTGAAGAGAACTTTACAGAAGTTAATGGGAATGGGCTATTTAGACTGCAATTATCTTATTAACTCAAGCATGTGCTATAGCCAGCAATAATGTATAGCAACATTTTATTATCACAAGGAATGGAAGAAGATTCACTTAGTTAAGCAGTCAGTGGACAAATATTTGCCCACCCTTATCCTCAATACTGTCTAAATGAATTTGAAAAATAAAAAAAAATAATAGAAATATACCATTACCATGGATTCAAAGTGCATGCAAAAGGCGAGTGGACCACTGTAACACACCCCACACGTGCATGCATGCACACACACACACACACACACACACACACACACACACACACCCCAGATGTATATTATTCTCTCTTCATTTTTCTCTTTCCTTTTTCCTTCAGTTTCATTTTTTTATTGGACTCTACCAAGCCCATATTTACAAAAACATTAACTGCAAACATTTATTGTTGAAAATGAATGCTGTTAATAAAATATTCAATACAACCAGATTTTAATTTCATAATAGAGTATCTAATTTTATACCATAAAAACAGCTAATTGTTTTTAAAGTATGCATAAGGACTCCAAGGAAAGGAGAGCTTGGGAGATGTGGAAAGGAAAGAATTAAGAAATGACAGAGCAGATAAAGAGAGAAAAGATAGACTCCAAGAGGGAGAACTTGTGTGGGCACTAAATGTGCTTTGGTAGAGGAGGAAGGCACAGATGGTACCCATGTGAGCAGAAGACACACACTTATAGGAATTCCACGTAGAAAACATAAGAGCACAAAGAGAGAACTGATTCCAGGAAAACCACAGGTCTTTAGCCGAGCTTCAAATTGCTCCACTCCTCAAAACCTGATAATTACCTGCTTCATATCTGACTCCGTCCGATCAAGTACAACGTGGATTGGCTCCCGGGTTTTTCTGAATCAGATCAACCATCCAAATTTATCAAGAAACTCTCAGATTACATTATTTTTTAATGTTTATTTATTTTTGAGAGAAACAGACAGAGTGCGAGCAGGGACGGGCAGACAGAGAGGGAGGCACAGAATCCCAAGCAGGCTCCAGCTCTGAGCTGTCAGCACAGAGCCCGATGCTGGCTGGAACTCACAGATGGTGAGATGATGGCCTCAGTCTAAGTCCCACGCTTAACCGACTGAGCCTCCCAGTTGCTCCCGAATGTTATTATTAACAGCATACTCTATTCTCCCCCGTTGTCAGAAGTGGACAATAAATTATATGGTCATTTTAATATACTGTGGAAATAAATGAAGACAAATCAAACAAGCAGAGACAGAAGCGATTCAGAGTTTGCTATAGCAAGAGACTCAGCCTCTACCGTTTGCATTTTTGGGGAGACTCAAAAGCAGGTATGTCAGTTTAAATGCTTTATTGTGGAAAAACAGGAAGGTTTCAGTAATGCTCTGACGGGAGGTTGCTCACATGGGAAAGCCGGAAGTACACTAACCAGAAGCAGACAGCCTGTCTACTAGGGTAGGCAGCATATTTGGCTTTCTCTGACTGCTCCTAAAATGGAAGGAGGGTGAAAAATTAAGAAAGATAGTCGTGATGGACTGATTCCGACCATTTTTAGTCTATACTTGCAAAAAACTGGTTACTGCACATTGTGGGTTGGAGTTCTGTTTGTATGTATAGTTCGAATGTTGTCAGTTTGTTTCTTTGGTCTCTCAATAGCTGCTCAGATAAGCATTTCTTTTCTTAAACAATCATTTATGTTTTGCCATGTAGTAGGATCCCGAAATACAGCAGAACTGGGAAAGAATAACTCTGCTGTAACTGCCTGTGTCTAAGTTTCATCAAGTAGGATAGGACTGCTTAGGGACATCATGGGCATATTCATAAATTGCTTATCTAGATTTATAGTTAAACATCAAAGTTACAAATAAAACTTTTTTTATAAGGCTAACACTAACACAGTCATTAACACTGGTTACTTTATTTTCTTGAACCTCAGTTTCCATATCTATGAGAAAAGTATTCCAAGCACAGGATACCTGAGCCCCTGTCCAGCTCTCACATGGCTATGCTTCTGTGAAATGTCTTGGTCTGCACAAAATGACAAAGTTTCAGACACTTTGGAAGTTTAAGGAGGCCATTTAATTCAGAATTCCAATGTAATGATCGCTTTACCATTTGGTTCTCTATTTGCCTTTTGAGTAATAGACACCGTCTGAATGAGCCGGCCCTTCAACAAAAAACAAGGACTATAATAAAAAAAAAAAAAAGAATTACTTAATTGTTTCTAATTAATCTATGTTCTATCTTGCCTCTCTCCCTACACAGACAGAAGTGCCTAACATACTTAATGTTTTTTTCTTAAATTGCTCCTAAATTTAAATATGACATGAAGAAAGGTAATTAATCATAAAAAGATACAAGCTTTAAAAAGCTAATACATTCCATCAGGGACAGAAATTACATGCTGTTTTTTTCCCCTAGGAAGTGTGTCTTGGGTTTTTCCCTTATTATTTTCTTTACTTTTTTTTCCTCTTCTTTTTTTGGTGGTGGGGGTGGTTATGTTTAAATGAAGTTGCTTTTACAGCACCAAAGACTTAATCATCCATTTCCTATATAAAAGGTAGCTACTTTTTTGCATGAACCTCAAGTATGTTGTAGTATAGAGGTGGAATTTAAGGAAAGGTATTAAGCAGGCTGTGTTTTAGCTTATGGGCAAGTAATAAATTGTATCATTTTTCTTGAATGTATCATAGACAAGCTGCTATATAACGATTGCCACTTCAGATAGCTGTGAAATTAGGTGATTAACTAGTTGTTACTTAACCTTCTAATTTCTGTATAAGTCTAATTACATGAAATAGAAGTTGGGGTTTTGATTTTTTACTTTGCTTTTCTGTCTGGAGTGTCATTGTGACTATTATATTGTAAATGATGGAAAATAAATGCATATGTTAAAAAAATAAAGTTAAAAAAATAAAAAATTAACAAAAAAACCTCTTTAGGGAAAAGAAAAAAGCTAACTTCAGTTTACAGCTAATCAGTTCTCCTTAGTAAATCTTCCAAAGTCCTTCTCTGTATGGATGGTACAAAACCTCAATCTAAATAAAAACACTGAATCCAAGGGTGCCTGGGTGGTTCAGCCAGTTAAGCATCTGACTTTGGCTCAGGTTATGATCCTACAGTTCGTGGGTTCAAGCCCTGTGTCAGGTTCTGTGCTGACAGCTCAGAGCTTGAAGCCTGCTTTGGATTCTCTGTCTCCATCACTCTCTACCCCTCCCCAACTCATACTCTGTTTGTCTCTGTCTTTCAAAAGTGAATAAACATTTAAAAGAAGTGGATGGACCTCAAGAGTGTCATGCTAAGCGAAATAAGTCAGGCGGAGAAGGACAGATACCACATGTTTGCACTCAAAGGTCTAACAGGAGAAACCTAACAGAGGACCATGGTGAGGGGAAGGGGGAAAGAGAGTTGGGAAGAGAGAGGGATGCAAAACCTGAGAGACTACTGAATACTGAAAATGAACCAAGGGTTGAAGGGGAAGGGGGAGAGGGAAGGGAAGTGGTGGAAATGGAGGAGGGCACTTGGGGGGAAGAGCTCTGGGTGTTATATGGAAACCAATTTGACAATAAACTATTTAAAAAACAAAAAATAAAAGAATTTAAAAAATAAAAATACTGAATCGTGGGATCACTGTTTTTTTTTAATTAAAAAAATTTTAATGTTTATTTTTGAGACAGAGTGTGAGCAGGGGAGAGAGAGGGAGACACAGAATCTGAAGAAGGCTCCAGGTTCTGAGCTGTGAGCACAGAGCCCCACACATGATTCAAACTCACGAACCTTTAGATCATGACCCGAGCCGAAGTCGGACACTTAACCAACTGAGACGCAGGTTCCCATGAAACCACAGTTAAAGTCCCTCAGGGAAATTCAAACACTTCCTCCATAGAGAGAAAAACCACAATTGGTGAATTTCTAACTATCAACAAAATTATTCAAAATGAAAAATAAATAGCATAAAGCCTGCTTATCTCTTAATTATATATGTAAGGAAAATGTATGAGACTAGGCCAATGTAGAAAATTAACTCTAAAGAAAAACAGTAAGGTAGAATAGACATAATCAAGGGAAAGTAGGAGACAATTAAAAAGTTGCCTTTTTGTGTTTTACATTGTCAGAAAATAAATGTTCTTAGTTTTAAAATGCATTTTGTTAATTAATGTTGATGTGAAAAAATTTTCTGATTTTTTTCTGAGACATTAATTTGAAAGATTCACTTTTAAATGGAAAAGATTCACTTATAAAATATGTAATGATTTTAGAACTTTAAGATTTAACCATGTCATTTTTTCAGCATCATTGTTTTTAATAATTTCATAATAGCCCATTTTAAACTTTAAATTTCCAATTTTATGTTATTATAAAAATAAAGTCAATATATTTCTTTAGTAGTTTCATGGACTCACTTATGCTTATTTTACATTTTGTATTTTACAAAATAATTTGAATCTATCGATTCTATGGAGGCTTTTAATATGTTCATGTTAATGTTCACAAAATTTGGACCAATTTAGCTTCCAACCTGGTTTACTTAAAAAAAAAAAACCTCATAAAACAATTGCAAATATGGCATAGATCAGTTACAGAAATATTTGACAATTTGGTAGGTGATAGATAATATCCCACTTATTTATTTATTTATTTATTTTTAGATGGTAACTGTTAAAGGACATATCATTAGTCACTAATATGTCCAGAAGTTCCTAATGATTTTACTTCTAAAATGCTATAGTGGGTTGCATATTATTACATTGAGAAAAAAACAACAACTATATTGTAATGTTTCAAAGTTATATAGCATTAATTGTTTGCATTCCATCAATAATAATATTTCAAACCGGGAATATAATAATACTCAATTATATTATTTGGAAAATGTTTGGTGTTTCTCAATAAAGATTAATGGTTTAAAATTTGAAGGTTTCAAATTTAAGCTTGGATTTTAACTTCCAAATTCTGTCTCCATTTTTTAGATGCTGCCTCTGATTTCATTGAGAGAGCATGAATTTGGCTAGGCCATTTATCCCATTTGAATTCTGCTTCCAGAGTTTGACTTGGTAAAAGAATTATTAGAATTCTCTCAGAAAGTTTCTTTATAGCAAATTGACAGAGTTTGGAGCACTTTACAACATTAGTGACCTGGCAGATGTTAAATGACTAATATTTCAACTACTACTTTCTTGTATGCAAAATTAATAACATTGTAGGCTCTAGTATTAAAATACACAGAAAAATGAACTGGAACTGAATGCAAGATCTCAATTACATTTCAAATGTTGTCTCTTACTCAATGACACCATATTATGACCAACCTTCAATAATCTTAAAAGTCTTTCCTCAAGGTGAGTGGTATATCTTTTTTTAAAATTCCATTTACAATGGTGTAAAAAGAATAACACACTTAGAAATTAACTTAACCAGGGTGGTGAAAGATTTGTAAATGAAAACTACAAACAATGCTGAAAGAAATTTAAAAAATAAATAAATAAATGGAAAGGCATCCCATGCTCATTGGTTGGAAAACTCAGTATTACCATCATCACTAGTCTAAGCAATCTACAGATTCATTGCAATCCATATCAAAATCCCAAGAAGTTTTTTGGGCATAAATAGAGAAACCCATTCTAAAATTTATATGAAATCTTAAGGGACCCTAAGTAGTCAAAACCATCTTGAAAAAGAGAACAGTTTTTCAGCAATGGTTCTGAGGAAAGCTGAAAATTCACACACAAAAGAATGAAACTGTACCCTTACCTAACACCATATACAAAAATTAATTTAAATGAGCAGACACCTGGGGAGCCTATGTGGTTCAGTTGATTGAGCATTCAACTCTTTTTTTTTCTTTTTTTCAAAATTTTTTTAAAATTTATTTTTGAGAGACCGAGAGAAACCGCACAAGCAGGGGAGGGTTAGAGAGAGAGAGAGAGAGAGAGAGAGAGTGGGAGACACCGAATCCAAAGCAGGCTCCAGGCTCCAAACTAGGAGTCAGCACAGAGCCTGACGTGGGGCTCAAACCCATGAACTATGAGATCATGACCTGAGCTGAAGCCAGACGCTCAACCGACTGAGCCACCTAGGTGCCCCATGCATTCAACTCTTGATTTCAGCTTAGGACATGTTCCTAGGGTCGAGCCCAGCATTAGGCTCTGGGCTGAGTGTAGAGCCTGCTTAAGATTCTCTTTCTCTCTATTTGCACCCCTCCTCTGGTTGTGAGCATACATATATAATCACGGATATAAACTTAAGAGCTAAAAGCATAAAATTCTAAGAAGAAAACAGAGGAAAAATTTCATGATATTGGTCTCGACAATGAGTCCTTGGATATGATGCCAAAAGCAAAGGTAACCAAAAAGACACATTGGACTCTATCAAAATTAAACCAAAGGATACTATCAACAGAATGAAATAGGAGAAATATATGTGAGTTGCCTATCTGGTTAGGGATGATATCCCAAATACACTAAAACTCAACAATAAAAAAATTAAGAAATAACCAAAGGTAAATCAACATTTCTTTAAAGACATCCAAATAGTCAATAACGCATGAAAAAATGCTCAACATCACTCTTAGGGAAATGCAAATTGAAACTACAATGAAAAAAGAACACAATGAGATACCACTTCATACTCATTAGAACAACTATTATTTTATTTATTATTTATTTGTTTGAGAGAGAGAGAGAAAATGCACATGCAAAGGGTAGAGGCACAGAGAGAGAGAGAGGGAGAAAGCGAATGAAGCAGGCTCTATGCCCATCACGGAGCCCTACATGGGGCATAATCTCACCACCATGAGATCATCATGACCTAAGTCAAAATCAAGTACTGACTGAGCCAGCCAGGCACCCCAAAGAACAATTACTAATTTAAAAGGTAATAAACAACAAGTGTTAGTGATGATGTAGAGAAATTGGAAAACTTGTGCACTGGTAGTGGGAATATAAAACAGTGTTGCAGCCACTAGAGAAAACAGTAAATTGCTTCCTCAAACACTTAAAAATAGAATGACCATATGATCCAGCAATCTCACTTCTGGGTATACGCTTAAACTAACTGAAACCAGGGACATGAATGGCTATCTTTATACCCATGTTTACAGCAGTATTATCCACAAATGACAAAAGGTGGAAGCAACTGGAGTGTATACTGACAGATGTGTGGATAAACAAAATATGGTACACTCATCAAATGGAAAGTTGTCCAACTTTGAAAAGGAATGGAATTCTGACACATGCTAGCACACAAATGAACTTCAAAGACATTATGCTAAGTGAAGTAAGCCAGTCAAAAAGACAAATACTGTATGATTCATTGATATGAGGTACCTGGGGTGGTCAACTATAGAGAAGGAAAGTAGAATGGTGGATACCATGGGCTGGGTAGAGGGGGTAATGGGGATTTAAATTTTTTTAATGTTTTTTATTTATTTTTGAGAGACAGAGAGAGACAGCACGAGCATGGGAGGGTCAGAGAGAGGGGGAGGTACAGAATCTGAAGCAGGCTCCAGGTTCTGAGCTAGCTGTCAGCACAGAGCCCGACAAACTTGAGAAGATGTCCTTAGCTGAAGTCAGATGCTCAACTGACTGAGCCACCCAGGTGCCCTGAAATGGGGATGTTTTAATGGATATAGTTTGTTTTACATGTGAAAACAAGTTCAGAACATGGATCTTAGTAATGGTCACACACCAGGGTGAATATATTTCATGCCAGAGAAATGTACACTTATGAATGATTAAAATTATAAATTTTGGTATGCATATTTCACCAAAATTAAAACAAAATCAAACAACAAAAATCAAATGTTGCAAAAAGAAGCATTTTATAATGGCACGAATGAGTCAATGTTTTTTGAAGCCCCTCAAGTACTTAGGTAATTAAAATAAAATTAAGAAGGGGAAGAGGTGCATTCCTTTCAAACAGTCTCTCTATTGGCTTTTTAGGAAACCAAGTAACTGCTAAATGGCTAAGTCATCAGGAGGATTGCCCATCTTTACAACTCTGAAGCTTGCTTACAAGGTTTTCACCTGAAATATTTACTCAATATTGCCAACCGTGTGAACAATTTCACTTTCCAATAAAAAATCTCATGTTCTTTGCACTTCAAAAACATATTAACAAAGTGGGTGAACTCATAGATTTGTAAATATAGGCCATTCAAATTGTCACACAGGAATTTTGTTATTTTCTTTAAAAATATAACTTTAGGAATTACCTGCAAAAGCATTTTTAAATGCATGTTGGAAATGTAAAACAATCAAGAAACTAAATGTTTTGAAAAAATTTAAAAATATTTTAGAATGCATGTATGTGGATTTATCCCTAGTTGCAAGCATTGGAAACATCAATAAGTAGGTAATAAAATTATTAGAAGAGGTAAATGACTCAACTGTTCAAAAAAAATCAAAGAACCAACTTTGGGAGCTATTTATGTAGGAGAAAGGATGCAGTAACGCCACATTACCCTTGAATTCACTCTTGACAACTTAAATTCCTAGACACTGAGCTAGTCTTATCTCAGTATTTCCACTACCATACCTGTTTGCAGTTAGATGTGGCTCCTGCTGCCATGGTTATGTTGATCCCCTGCTGTTCACCTAAATGGCAATTTCAATCATGAATGGGCATAACTGACAAGAGCCCTCAGAAAATACTAAGTCTTACAAACATGGAAAGAGAGGAGAGTGAAGAACTGTATTATCATCTTTGAACATGGGAGATGCAGAAATGGAGGTAAGATGTAAGACAGTGGACAAAAATGAAAAGTGTCAACAACAGGGGGGAGCACTAAAAAAATATTCAGAGGACTATGTCAAAATTAAGATTCTATTATTAGCTTGCTATGTGATACTTAATATCTGACTTAAATGGACTTAATGTTTTCCTTAGCTTGACTGAACTTTGGATAGGCTTCTTCCTGACTTTAGGTCCTTGAGAGCATTTACTCTAGAAAATTTGTGACTGTAAATTATTTCCCTACCCTTCTGAGATATAAACCTTCTAGGCTCTTGCCAGTTTCGTATCCAAGGAATGTCTTTCTCAAGGACAGGGGAGGCATTTCTTTGAAATGTAATCATCAGGAAAGTTGGAGCCTCTATCTCCTGCTCTCCCTGAAAGTGTAGAAGCTTAACTTAAGTAACCACCAGTTAGCAAACACAGATGGGCTTAGCCACATGATCAAACTCTCTGCTAATATCCATCATACTATTGTAGTTCAACCTCTTTCTATTGCAATAGTTTTGATTTCTTCTACAATAATCTTAAATAAAATCTTCCTTACCCACTTAATTCCATACAGTACAATGTTTCTCTGACACATATGATTAAAATATGTATGATTATATTAATAAGTAGATACAGATATTATATTGATAAACATATATATACATGCATACATATACAACATGGCATATCTATTTACCTATATCTTATTTAAATGTAATTTTCACAGGGATAAAATCACTACACATGCAAATATAAAAGTGAACTGCATTGGGGGACCTGGGTGTCTCACTCAGTTAAATATCCAAGTCTTGATTTCAGTTCAGATCATGACCTCATAGTTTTCAGATTGAGCCCAGTGTCGGACACCACACTGGGCATGGAGCCTGCTTAAGATTCTCTCTCTTTTCCTCTCCCTAGGCCCCTCCCCTGCTCTCATGCTCACTCGTGTGCTCTCTCTCTCTCAAAGAAATTGATGAACTGTGTTGAAAAATCATGCATAACATTTACCCTTGGTTTTTAAAGCAGTGGCAAAAGGCTGAAACAACACACATGTTCATCAGCATAGGTGAGGCTAAAGAAATTGTGGTAGAGTTATACAATAATGTATTTTAGAAATGATAAAAGAATGTAACATATTATGCAATGTATAAAATGATCCCCAAAATATAATCCTAGGTGACAAAATTAGATCCATATAATGTAAGTAGCTATAAATAAACGAATCTATTATTGTTTACAGAACAAGTGTCTTTTTCTGTTTGGCACCTGTGTAATTATGCCTTCTAAATATTTCACATAGCTTTCTCCAAGATTCTGTTTTGACCAACCTCCTGGCAGGGTTGGGGACTTGCTAATTTCTGCTTCTAGCCCATATGTTGCCTAGATTTTGTTGTTTCTGCTTTGTGTAATTGAATAGAACAGAAGAATGGCATATTCCTCTGTGAAATTGGGCTCCTGAGTTGACCCACAAAATAGCCTAATGTTCTTTGGGATTTGCTTTCTGAGGCTTGCAGTGGAAACCCCCTGAAGAACCATCTGAAAGGATATTTCAAAGTCCATAGAAAAAATGTACAAAATATTAAGAGAAATGATATTGTCAACAAAGGGATAGAGAATGTGCTACTTACAGAGTGTATGAGTGTTATGCTTCTTAATGCAGTCCTGTGTGATATTCATGTCCAATTTTGACCCAAGAGAATGAATGCTGTGCATTTCTAATTAGACTTTTTCCATGGGAGTGATGAATCATAATTTTAATCTTTGATATATGGCATTTTAGTATTCTGACCTTTCAGTAAAGGTACATGCTTGATTAGAAAACATTTGAAACACCCTTGCCATTGAAGACAGAGTTGTAAATGGTAAAAGCAATGAAATAAGCCCCTGACTCAATGTAGACTCTCCAAAGGTCAAGATGAAGCAGCCCATCTATTTAACTGCACAAATATATGAGGCATTCATTGAAGTGCACAGCAGTTTCATGACAAAGGTCATAAAACAGAAGCAATGGCACTATATTGAGTTTATGGTCTATATTAATAAGATAAAATTCCATGTATTTTAAATCTACATATATGTAAGTATCTAGAAACTATAAGTGCGCAGATGGTTCTTCTTTGCCATCACATGATAGTAATTATTATTCTAAACGGTTTGACAGATATTTCATTAGACTAATTTAAGAAGACTTCCAATGAATTTAAAAAAATGTTTTATCAGTAAGAAAGGTATTCCAAATAGCTTATTTTTTAACTTTTTAAAATGTTTTATTTTTGAAACAGAGAGAGAGAGGACAGAGCACGTGTGGGGAAGGCGTAGAGAGAGACACAGTCTCCCAGGCAGACTCCTCACTGTCAGCACAGAGCCTGATAGGGGGTTCGGGGCTCAAACCCACGAACTGTGAGATCATGACCTGAGATTAAGTCAGACACTTCACCGACTGAGCCACCCAGGCGCCTCCCAGATAGCTTCTTAAAAAACAAACTTCCCTTAGTCAGGCTTGTTGTTGATTTGCTTTTCTGTGAGAATTAATGGAGTGCTTTCTGCTCTCTTGAATTATTAAGCTTGCTGAGACAATTTCTTTAAACCACTGCCTATAAAACCCACCTTCAGTATTGTTGCTTCAGCACAAATGAGTTTGAAAAAGAAAACAAAAAACTGTTGGCATAAAAAATATATATTACAAAAAAATGGAAATAATGTTACCATTAGATTTTCAGGGTTTTACGTTGTATATTCTTAAATCATACATTGGAACCCCACTAAGATATTTATCATTACTTGAAAGGAACACTTCAAATTTCTGAAATATTTTTATTCACTTCAATTGATAAAATGGTAAAAGCTAGTAGAGCTTTAAAAAAGTAGTACATATTTCAATAAAACAGAGGAGCTATAATTTCCTAAATCTTAGGAATTGTTGTTTGAACTATTGAAATAAGAATTTGTTGGCTTTTATATTTTTGTCTTTTTAATGTTTATTTTTGAGAGAGAGAGAGAGAGAGAGAGAGAGAGTGAGGGGGCAAGGGGTAGAGAGAGAGTGAGAAACAGAATCCAAAGCAGGCTCCAGTCTCCAAGCTGTCAGAGCAGAGCCCAATGCAAGGACCAAAGTAACGAACTGTGAGATCATGACCTGAGCCAAAGTTGGAGGCTTAACTTACTGAACCACCCAGGCGCCCCTTTTGTTGGCTTTTAAAATACAGTTCTCTAGGGCACCTGGGTGGCTTAATGTCCAACTCTTGATCTTGGCCAGGTTACAGTCTATCTTCTTGAGATAGGGCCCCATGTAGGGCTCTGTGCTGACAGTGCTGAGCCTGCTTGGGATTCTCTCCTTCTCTCTTTCTCTCCCACTCTACTCCTCTCACCGTTTCTCTCTCCCCAAATAAATAAACTTTTAAAACATACAGTTTTCCTTTTACCAATTTGATATACACAAATGGGCCAATGTTTCTATTTCTGTTCCCCATTTAATGATACTACTGAACAAAAGTTCTTAAAAAGTCTTTTGCCATCATCCACAAATATTTTTATATTTGAGCTTCTTTTACATGACTATTTTTCTGGATATCCTATGTAATTCTTATATGGAATTAACTTTTCTCAATATTTAATTGTTCTCTTCTGGCTTTCGTGGAATAGATTTACCTGATCTCATTTTTATACCTGTGACCTATTTGTACAGCCGTGGGATTCAGGTATGGTGTTCATTGGTAACATGAATAAGACATTAAGGTCAGTTTTGTCCAGGTCTCATTGCTTTGCCTTTCATGAGAATGGAGTATCATAATGCAATGTGGGAATAATGGCAAAATTAGCAATAATTTTAATTATAGTACAATGAGAAATCTGTGAAAAACGTAAAATGTGTATAATTGTGGAATAAAATAAAATATCAACACCCATATTATAAGATCTTTAATGGCTTCAAGACACAAATAATAATGTCTTATGAAACTAAACAAGAATGCTGGGGTAACAAAGGAACACTATTGTGCCCATATTGGCTATGATAACACAGAGGAAAATGAAGAAAAAGAAAAAAAAGGAATAAATGACTCGCATGGATCTGAAAAGTGATTTATGAACTGAGGCAATCATTTCACAATGGCACTAGGTTCAAAGTTTCAAAAGCATAATTTTTTCTTAAACTTTCAGATTGCTAAAGTATAAACAATGTATAACAAGTTTATACAAGTTAACATAAAGGGGACCCAGAAGGAGAATCTGGGGTATAGGGTGGGGAAAGGGACCAGTGTTGGAAGTAGATGGCTCAGGACTCTTCCCACCCAGAGGGAAAAAAGCATATTGTGATTCAGTCTGTAACTATCCAAACAGCTGGGGTTGTTTTAGTTTTAGAGAGAGGCCTACATAGGTAAAAATCCTAACCTCTTCCTTGACACTATGCCCATGTTTCAGCATATCATTTAGGAATCAAGTTTGCTTTTATAATGAGCCTGACCTTATCATAAAACAAGTCAGCAATTAGCAGAGGGACTTTAGGCATCCTTAGCAAAGAAGGTTGAATTATTAACCACTTCATTGAAAGCAAATTAAAACAACAGAATTTCTGACAGTATATCAGAAAAGGGAAGGACTGGGGAGAGAGTGGATGGGACAAACTGGTGTGAGGGCAAGATCTCACATGTGGAAGGCTGATTAAATGCTGGATATTTGGAAATATGGAATGAATAAAGGGAATTATGATTTTGATTCCCAATACAGTGGTTAAAGAAAGTTTTTAAGTCCCTTGTATACCCTGTAGATGACAACAAAGAACTAATTATTCTCTAGAAATATTCTTTCACTTAGGCATAATTAAATTTATCAGTTGTCTTTTTAAAGGTGAGGTTTTCATTCAATTTTTTTCTATATTATTATATTTGTTGAACATGTTTCACCAATTGTCCCAGAACACGGGAATAATCCCTACCTCATGCATAATTAATTCGGTTTTTTAGACTGATGACGCCACACATGTACTAATGAAATACGAAAAGACATCTTACTCTTATATTGAAGTAAGCCACCCAACTTTGTCTGAAATGGTTTGAGCAAGACCTATGTTTCTGGTTATGGGGGTGTGGGGGGAACATTTGGTGGGCTTAGGTTTCCATGGACTGAATGTCATCACCAAGGTAAAAGCAAGCATACAGTGTTATTTGTTTGTCCAAATGAGGGGCATGAAGGAAAGAGAGAGAAATGGTCAGCATTCAAATATCAATCTTAAGTCAAACTATCCTTTCCAGATGTATACATAAAAGTGAATACAATTGTATTTAGAGACAGAAACATCAGGAATAAAAGTCAAGCTATCTTCTAATTCAGTTTTCTGTTTTGATCATGAGACCTAAAAGAAACTTCCTTCTATAAAATGATGCCCTCTCATGACCTTTTTGACCTACACCTACTTATCCTTAATAATCACTACAAATGACAAATGTTTTCTATTCCAAAAAGCCCTAATCTGGGTTTCCAAATGGAGTTTAATTGACCCCTCTGTGCTTTCATAGTGACTCATTCATATTTCTACCGTAACATTACCCATTTTGTTGAATTATATTTTTCTATTCTCTAGATTTAGGATGAAAGTCTAAAGCTTAGGAAAACATTTTATTAAGGACCTTGAGCTATCGTGCATTTGCTCATCAAGATCTACTCCCCAACTTTCTCCATTATTCCCTCTACCCAACATGAAACACATTGGATTCTCTTGCCTCCACCCCTCCACCTTGTTTGTTTTTAGCCAATGTGGGACATTGGAAGATACAAAGAGTATAAGAAAGGGAGGTGTGTGGTTAGCCTTTGAGTGACTGCAACCTCTCTACTTACTTTCTTGTCTAGTTTCTTTTATTTTAAGTTTGTTTTTGTTTGTTTATTGAGAAGGAGTGAGCAAGAGAGAGTGAGCAGTGTAGGGCCAGAGAGACAGGGAGAGAGAGGATTCCAAGAAAGTTCCAGGCTGCTAGCATGGAGGAGCTTAACTTGGGGCTCAAACCAAAGAACTGTGAGATCATGACCTGAGGCAAAATCAAGAGCTGGATGCTTAACTGACTCAGCCACCTAAGCACCCCTATTCTTCTCTAGTTTCTGATAAATGCTTCCTCTTCTAGTTTCATAAGGTCATCAAAGCCCGAGGGTGCTACACAATTCTTTATGATTCTCTTCACTCTGTCCATGCCCTTGTCATTTGTACTATTATTAAACTCTTGAAAAATATTGAATATGCCATCTAGTTGCTGCCAGAAACATGATTTCTATATATTCCCAGATTATTGAGAAGTGCTGCACAAATCTTCAGGAATTCCCAAGGGATACAACAGGTAGACTTGGAATCTTCAGCTTTATCACTCATGCAAGTTTTTAAGAGGAGACCAGATATTCAGAAAGAGATTCATTGATAAATTTTATAAGAGTGCTTTGATTATTCTCCTCTGTCCCCTACATTCTATGTAGGTTGTATATAAGAAGGTAAGCCAGGCACTTCAGTCTTGGGTTACAAATCTGCTGATTTTAGAAATTATTGAACCATCTTCACACAACTTCTTGAATGTGGTTTGGTGTATTTGTTTTCTGTTGTTGCTGTAACAAACCACCACACTTAGTGGCTTAAAGCAACATTAATTTATTATCTAATACTCCTGAAGCTCAGAATTCTGAAATGGGTCTTTAAAAGGGCTACTATCAGGGTGTCTTTAGAGCTATATTCCCTCTATGGCACTAGGGAGAACTCTGTTCTTTGTTTTTTTTTAGCTTTGAGAGGTAGCTGCATTCCTTGTCCACATCACTCTAATCTCTGCCCTTAATTTCACATCTCCTCTTTCTCTGCCTTTCTGTTTTCATTTACTTTGGACCTTGGTGATTACACTGGGCCTATCTAGATAACCCAAGATAATCTACCCCCATTTGAGACACTTAAGATAATCAAATATGCAAAGCCTTTCTGCCACATAAGGTAACACACTGACAAGGTCTGAATATTGAGACATAAGATATTTTTTGGGGGTGATTGTTATTCAACCTACCACATGTGGTGACTTTTAGGGATAAGTATACCATAGAGATTGGGACATGCATGACCATAGACTCCAATTCTTGTTTACCAAGTAAAAAGATATGAAGACTAAATGCAAGCTGCAGCCGTTTGCAAACATAAGACAAAGAGACTTGTTGTCATCTGGATAAATTGCACTTTCACTTTTCAGCAGAGATGAGATGTGCGGCATTCTAGAGAACAGGTGAACTCCATGGGAATAGATGGCTTGAATCATTATTGAGAGGCCCAACCAAGGAAAGCCTTGCCAGTAAGGAGGAACATCAGCAGTAAGAAGCTGTGTGGCATACTACCACAGTATGTGAGGAGGAGGGGTGTCACAAGATCTGTGGAGGACGATGTGTGCCATGTCAGAGAATGCTGTGGTGTGTCAGTGTAGAGAAGAAAAGTAAACATAAATGCAGTGAAGATACCATGGGAGCATCCACAACAACAGTGGCAACTGTAATCTCAAGAAACAGTTAAAACAGCACCAGACAAACAAGCTGGGTTCCTCTTCTCTTAGCCATGACCTTAGAGTATTAGGGAGGGAAGAAGGGATAAAAAGCAAGCACTGAGGAGCGGACCATGCTTCTCTTTGACATGGATGATTCCTGAACTGCAGGAAGGGACTGAGTTGAGGAAAGGGGACATTATTGGCATTTTATGTGAGATTTAGTTTAGTTTTGTTCTTTTTTAATATTAGACTGGCTTGGATGTTTTAATAAGTAAACACAAAATGTTTCATAATTATAGAAATCACCCTGATATATGTTCAGAAGTACAAACAGAAAAATCCGAAAGGGCACATTTAAAAATAATAAAATATAGCCATATTTTATATTTAGCTTATCACATCCGGTTCATTAAAAAAACTATTCAGATTAACATAACTACTGTTAATTCCCTTTTCTCTAACTTTAGATTGTGAATTCAAAGAAAAGGGTTTCCGTCTAACCTTTTGAGTGCGTTAGGGCTAAGCCTCTGTGTATCACCTCCTTTTGTTTATTTCATTCTATTCTGTAGGAAAGTGGAGTCTTTTGTTTTTAATTATTTTTGTTTTATGTTTTTTAGAGAGAGAGAGACAGAGCAAAAGTGGGAGACAGGGAGAGAGGGAGAGAGAGAATCCTCAGCAGACTCCATGCTCAGTACGGAGCCCAATGATGGACTTGTTTTCACAAGTGGGAGATCATGACCAGAGGGGAAATCAAGAGTTGGACACTCCACTGACTGTGCCAACTAGGTATCCCAAACCTTTTAAATTAGTAATACATCAACTTATGCTTTGATAAATGGTAATATTACAAAGAGGACAGCTATTTGTTTGCACGTTTTTTTTTTCCTGATGAATGTGAAAGACTTAAATATATAAAGGCTGCAAGAATTTTCTTGGACATTCTAGATAGGGTTTAGAAAATAAGTTTTTATGTTGTAGCACAACTAGGTTGAATAAAGTTAGCAAGAGCAATAAAAACAATAACACAAGCACAGGCACCAGCAAAACCAACAAACAAGCAAGTGAAAAAACCTTTGGGGCTGGTGAGAAGGGAAAGGAATAGAACTATGGGAAAGACAAAAAATCTGAAATAACCTTTATAAGTTAACCCAAACAACTTTGGAATAGAAAAAAAAAGTATATGTTTTCTACCAATTGCCAAATTTGATGTATTCCTTACCATCAAATACAGAATAGCAAGTACTGAACAGAAGCTTTCAGAAAGTATGGAAGTTTCCATCCTAAAAAGGATATTTCACGAATTTCTTCTTTTTGTATTCCATGGTCATCCACCACTTAACTTTCTAAAACAGATTGGTTTACCAGCATGTTTAACATGAGAAACCCTTAAGAATAAAATTTCAATTTAATGAAAATAAAGAATAAAATCACAATATCAGGGGCCCATGCGTGGCTCAGTCGGTTAAGTGATAGACTTTTTATTTCCGCTCAGGTCATGAACTCAGGGTCATGCGATCCAGCCCTGTGTCACACAACGTTAAGGGTGCAGCCTGCTTCAACTCACTCTCTACTTCTCTCCCTCCCACTTCCCCACTTGTTGCCACACACCCTCACACTCTCCCTAAATCAAAATAAATAAACATGAAAAAATTATCATATAAAAAGTCCAAGAGGAGTAAAGAAAATTTTTTAATCTCTGTTAATAAAATATTTAATATATAATTACAAAATAATTCATATCAATTATATTTAGTGGGAGTAATATTTTTTCTTTTTTTCATTTTTTTATGTTTTTCTTTTTTATATATATACCACCCACTGCACATCAGTATAACAATAGAAATTAGATATTTATCCCTAATCAGCAACCACAATTTCTTCATCCTTGTTCTCAAAAAAAAGCCCAACGACAACAAAAAGAACAAAGAAATAAAAAAATAATAAAAATTAAAAAGGGAACAAAGCAGAACAATTAAATAGGTTTCAATTATTATTATGCCTGCTTTGGGTTTTTTATAAAAAATAATGATTATTATAGACCACATACTCTGTGATACAATTATCCTATTGGATTCATGGAGAGCTACACAAACAGTGTAGGCATTTTTGAAACTAATTTTATCAAATGAATTATCTGAAGTATAGAAAAAACTCAACCTTTATGCATTACCATTAATGTGAGAGTTATCAGAAAAGAAATGTGCAATCTATATATAACCATTAATTCATAAATCCATTTATTGGAGTCTTGGTATCACTGGCATGGGCTTTAGAAAAGTTAAATTACTGCCAACTAGGTCTTCATTATATTGTAGCAATTATTGTATTGTTGCCTTAGATGTTCTAATTATTGGTTGGATTTGAAAATTTGACAAAAAAATTTTTCACAAGACCAGGGATGAGAGCCCTTATCAGCGGTAAAAATCACTTCTTTACAGATTTTACAGGTCATGATATTGGTCATTATGGACTTCAAACTCTGCCAGGATTCCCAGATGTATTAATATAAGAATATGGAAGATATTTGTCATTAAAACCATTTGACACATCCATAAATTATTTTCTCCTCTTCCTCCAAAATATACATATAATTCTATATATGTAAAAGTTGGTGTTTAAAAAAAAACAAAATTGATAAACCTCTAACAAGTCTCCTCAGAAAGAAAAAGAGAAGAGACAACACCCAAATAGACAAAATCATGAATGAAAATGGATCTGTGACAATTGATCCCTAAGAAATACAAGCAATCATCAGAGATTACTATAGAAAATTATATGCCAACAAACTGGACAATCTAGAAGAAATGGACAAATTTCTAAACACACAGGCACTACCAAAATTCAAACGAGAAGAGAGAGAAAATCTGAACAGACCCATGACCAGTGAAGAAATCAAATCAGTTACCAAAAATCTCCCAACGAATTAAAGCTCAGGGTAGGATGGATCCCCAGGGGAGTTCTACCAGACATTTAAAGCAGAGTTAACACCCATCCTTCTTAAGTTATTCCAAAAATTAGAAATGGAAGGAAGACTTCAGGACTCATTATATGAAGTGAATGTCACCTTGATTCCTAAACTAGACAGAGACCCAACAAAAAAAAGAGAACTACAGCCCAATATCTTTAATGAATACAGATGCAAAAGTACTCAACAAGATACTAGCAAATTGAATTCAAAAGCATATAAAAAGAATTATCCATCACAATCACGTGGGATTCATTCCTGGGTTACAGGGCTGGTTCAATATTTGCAAATCCATCAATCTGATCTATCACATTAACAAAAGAAAAGGTAAAAACCATATGATTCTGTCGATAGATGCAGAAAAAGCATTTGACAAAATACAGCATCCCTTCTTAATAAAAACCCTCGAAAAAGTTGGGATAGAAGGAACTTACTTAAAGATCATAAAAGCCATTTATGAAAAGCCCACAGCTAATGTTATCCTCAATGAGGAAAAACTGAGAGCTTTCCCCCTGAAATCAGGGACACGATAGGGGTGTCCACTCCCAACATTGTTGTTTAACATAGTGCTGAAAGTCCTAGCATCAGCAATCAGACAACAAAAGGAAATAAAAGGCATCAGAATTGGCAAAGAGGAAGTCAAACTTTCACTTTTTGCAGATGACATGATACTCTACATGGAAAACCCAATTGACTCCACCAGAAGCCTTCAAGAACTGATCAATGAGTTCAGCAAAGTCACAGGGTACAAAATCAACGTACATAAATCGGTTGCATTCTTACACATCAAAAATAAAGCAACAGAAAGAGAAATCAAGAAACTGATCCCATTCATAATTGCACGAAAAACCATAAAATACCTAGGAATAAATCTAACCAAAGATGTAAAAGACCTGTATGCTGAAAACTGTAGGAGACTTATGAAGGAAATTGAAAAACACACAAAGAAATGGAAAAACATTCCATGCTCATGGATTAGAAGAATAAACATTGTTAAAATGGCATTATTACCCAAAGCAATCTACACACTCAATGCAATCCCTACCAAAGTTGCACCAGAATTCTTCTCAAAGCTAGAACAAACTATCCTAAAATTCGTATGAAACCACAAATTACTCGAATAGCCAAAGTAATATTGAAGAAGAAAACCAAGACGGGAGGCATCAGAATCTGAGACTTTGGTCTCTACTACAAAGCTGTCATCATCAAGACAGTATGGTATTGGCACAAAAACAGACACATGGACCAATGGAATGAATAGAGAGCCCAGAATTGGACCCAAAAGTGTATGGCCAATTAAACTTTGACAAAATAGAAAAGCGTATCCAATGGAAAAAAGACAGCCTCTTCAACAGGAGGTGTTGGGAAAGCTGGACAGGAACATGTAGAAAAATGAAATTAGACCACTTTCTTACACGCCCCAAAATAAACTCAAAATGGATAAAGGACATGAATGTGAGACAGGAAACCATCAAAACCATAGAGGAGAAAGCAGGAAACAACCTCCTTGACGTCAATCGCAGTAATTTCTTCCTTGACACATCTCCAAAGGCAAGGGAATCAACAACAAAAATGATCTATTGGCACCTCTTCAAGATAAAAAGCTTCTGCACCACAAAGGAAACAATAAAAAAACTAGTAGACAACCAACAGAATGGGAAAAGACAGTGGCAAGTGGCATACAGGATAAAGGGCTAGTATCCAAAATCTACAAGGAACTCACCAAACTCCATACCTGAAAAATGAATAATCCAGTGAAGAAATGGGCAGAAGATCTGAACAGACACTTCTCCAAAGAGGACATCCAGGTGGCCAATAGCACATGAAATGTCCATTTCTTCTAGATTGTCCAGTTTGTTGGCATATAATTTTCTATAGTAATCTCTGATGATTGCTTGTATTTCTTAGGGATCAATTGTAATAGACCCATTTTCATTCATGATTTTGTCTATTTGGGTGTTGTCTCTTCTCTTTTTCTTTCTGAGGAGCCTTGTTAGAAGTTTATCAATTGTTTATTTTTCTTAACTTATGAAGGTTGGTGCTAACTGCTTTAATGTCTGGTAGAATTCCCCTGGGAATCCATCAGGCTCTGGGCTATAAGGGAGCAGCAAAAGCATTCCATACCCAGCAAAAGAAGAGAAGTAATAAAGATCATGGCAGAATTAAACAATATATAATAAAAAAAGTTGAACAGAGCAATGAAACCAAGAGTTGGTTTTTTGAAAAAATAAACGAAATTGATAAACCTCTAGCTACAGTCCTCTGAAAGAAAAGAGAGAACACTCAAATAGACAAAATCACGAAGGAAAAATGGATCTATTACAACAGATCCCTCAGAAATACAAGCAACCATCAGAGATTACTATGAAAAATTATATTGCAACAAACTGGACAATCTAGAAGAAATGGACAAATTTCTAAATGCACCTGTATTACCAAAATTCAAAGGGGAAGAGATAGAAAATCTGAGCAGACCCATAACCAGTGAAGAAATCAGATCAGTTATCAAAAATGTCCCAATGAATAAAATATTTTTTAAAAAATTCAAAACCCCATCTGGAATCTTAGGTATAAATGGGGAATTAAATCAGGAAATAAACATTACTTACGAAGTGATCAGTTGTAAAGATAAATTACCTAATGTAGACAGGCCATTCAATTCTGTGGAAGAGATAACTTACTTTGCAAAGGGCCTTTATTTCCAAAGGGAAGAACTCTTTATTCTATCCATAACATGATGCTCACATCTGACAACAATTTAAAAAAATGGCACCACTTAGCCTCTTGAACAGCAACAACCACAAGAGAACAAAAAATTGGAGAAAGAAATGTTAAATTATTGAGTGCAAATCAACTATCATATGAAACTATTCAGATAAAGTATTTAAAGTCCAGAAACAATGTTTTCAGAAAACAGTACTTTGACTACTTATTATGTAACTCATAACTTACAGTGCCAATAACCTTGACTTTTGAGATTTTGTGAGCAATCTTAATTTAAAGGTATATTGCCAGAAATCCACACAGTTTTCAGCAAGTCAATTAGAAACAAACAGAAATTCCCCTAATAGACTCACAAATTATAATGTCTCTTCCTGGAACTTTTGGACTTAAGATCTATTACAGGCTAAGCAAGCAATAACATTGTTTAAATTTTTCTCAGTGCTTTTTTTTTGTTTTTTAACTCTAGAGAATGAATACTGCTAAAGATGTCTCAAGACATGTATCTATAATTCCCTTACATGACTCCTGGGTCACTGGGAAACTGTTAACATTTAGTGAACTTTACACAATTAGCTATGTCCTTTGGGTATTCAAACATATTGTCTTTATCATTACACGATGTATGGGAAAAGGAAAATTTACAGTGGATATGTAGTCTTGCAATCATCTTCATTACAGTCTCCTAGGGCACTTTACAATCATTAAAATTTATAATTAGCACTGAAGTACATTCAACTCCTAAAAGGATTATTTTTTAAACTAATAACTTTTTTAGCATCTGTATTTTAAAATCTCAAAACAGTTTAAGAGCTCCCGACTTCAACAGATAATGACTTCCTAAGCATAGAGGAAAGAACCCAAAATGTTTTTAAATGCTCTGAAATATATTTCCTGATCCCCTCTAGATTCTACTCATTGTAAACAGTACACTATTTATATAATTTAAATAGGGTTTCTTTACTTTAAAAAGTGTCAGGTAAGGAGATAAGTAAAACCATAGCAGTAGTTTGGCTAAGGAGACTAGTAAGAGTTATAGATTTTATTCTACATTTAACCATATACTGGTTAAAATTTTAAAGCCTTTATGTCAACCTTTTCTTTTAGGCTTTTTAGAAAGTTAGCTTTACATGGTGGACATTGTTGGTTGGAAACTCAAGCTGTATACACAGTCTTCTCCCTAGCCATCATCTAGGTAGCGTTATATATGTTACACAATTCTAGCCAATATCATTGTCAAAAACTCCAAAAGATCTGACATTTTAAACTATTCCCAGGCTAACAAATGTGCCTATCACAGTTTCCTGGATGCTGGTAGAAGACAAGACTCTTCTAGATCAGAGATACAAAGTACAGCTCAAAACAGCAGTAGCTAAAGTATCATTTTCTTGTGCTAATTCCTTATCAAGGTAAGGATGAGAAATTTGGTCAGTAAAGGACAAGCTCTTAGATTAAGCCTGTTTAAGGGCTGAGTGGCCTAGTTGGTTAAGCATCTGACTTCAGCTCAGATCATGGTCTCGTGGTTTATAGGTCGGAGTCCCATGTCTGGCTCTGTGCTGACAGCTCAGAGCCTGGAGCCTGCTTGTGATTCTGTGTCTCCCTCTCTCCCTGTCCTTCCCCTTCTTGCATTCTGTCTCTCTCTTTGTCAAAAATAAATATACATTTTAAAAGATTGTATACTGGGAGACCTGGGTGGCTCAGTTGCTTTGAGCACCCCACACTTGATTTTGACTCAGGTCATGACCTCAGGGTCATAGAATGGAGCATGTGATCAGTGCTGGGCATGGAGCCTATTTGTGATTCTCTTTCCTTGTCCCTCTGCTCCCCCTCAAAAAAAGGGCTGTTAATTACAAAGATAGCAAAATATAAGTAAAGCAAAAGTGCCTGCTCTTGTATCATTTGTCCCAAGAACAGCATTGAAACCAAATGGGACAGATGCCATGACACTACAGCCTGAGTGTTGGTAACCCTGTGCCCAAGGAGCTGATGTCATGCTACAGCTAAGCAATTTTAGAACCTGCAGCTGTACCCTACAAAAAGAAGACAGACAGCCTCACAGCTTATCAGAAACTTGAAAGCTATGAAAAATGTCTTATGACAGCTTCCCAGGGGGTGTGGGAGTCAAGTGCAAATAGAGCCTGGTAACAACTCTTCACAAACTTCCAGTGATCTCATATGCAATTAGATCACAGGGTATCCTGCCAAGACTGAAATTGCCAGCAGTCAAGTCTTGTCTAAGTGGTCTATGTAAAAATGTACAAGGTTGCCAGGGTGCCATGGTGCAGTCATTCCCACGGAACCCCCAAACCTCAGTTTCCACAGGCAATGCGGTAAGAGCCAGATGCACCCTGCACTCATAGTGGGTTGTATTACAGAAGAGGAACTCTCTTCTTAGGAAACCCCAACCTTTTAGAAGTATAGTATGTTTATGCTTTATCTCAGAAGAAGGCATTATCTTGGATTTCTTTGCTGGACAGCACACAAACTTGCTGGAGGGAGATTCTATCTCTGATGCTGTTCACAGAAAATATTTCAGAAAACAAAACACTGTCAGTGACTTTACATACATGCAAAATCATAAGAGACTCATGGGGAATTGTCTCCAAATAGTCATGCATTAAGAAGTAGCAGGTGGCATTTCTCAGTGAAACTTCTCAGAAAGATTTTGCTTTCCTGACTAAAGCAAACTGAAAATAGATTCATCAGCTCCAACCTTGGCTTCAAAGCCCTTACACCTACACCCACCCTCAAATATAAATATAATGTCTAATAATATAATGATTTCTCTATTGTAGGGAGCAAGGATCAATGGACAAGAAGATTATACACAATAAGGAAGATTATACACAATGGAAAAATACAGACCAATTTCCACAAATTATTATAAAACAGTGTTAATGGCCCTGGACTGTCTTCCTTCTGTTCCTTCTGAATTCCTTCTGTTCCTTCCTTCTGAATTGTGTGTGTGTGTGTGTGTGTGTGTGTGCGCATGTGCATGCACATGGGAACATGAGAAGAGAGACAGAGAAGAGAGAAAGATGCTCTTTGTTTAAGCAACTGTGAGCCAGCTCCATTGCTTGGATTTGAAAACATTCCTAATCAGAACGGCTTGAATTCTGAAGAAAATGTATGTCATAATTCCTTGATACTTAATGCAACCCCAAATCTTCATCATTGAATGGAGCCAGACTCTCATTTAATGCTATTATTCTTAAATCAATATCACTGCCCAATGCTCAGTTGTGTGGGCTATTTCTTCTTCTCTCACATTTGGGATAACATTATCTACTTGGCTTCATGGGAAGATTAAGTTTTAAACATTATAAATATATCTCCTGAGGCCTATATAGATGCTTAATAAATATCAGTTTCCTTAGAGCAAAATGCTCCTGCTAACCACCTGTGAAGATAAAACTGAAATTTCCTTTATTCAGCTTCTCCTTCAAAAATCTTTTTACTAATTTCTAAGCACATCATGTAAATCAAAAGTTTAACAAGATTTTTTAGATGCGTTTTGTCTCTAACTCATGTTCAATAATAATTTATGTTCATGGATTTTTTAACTGATTTATCATGGAACCAAACAGAACACTAATTTAGCTGACTTCTTTTAATAAGGAAAACATTTTCTTAATTCCTCTAAAAAGTCCTATCAAAGATTTGGGTATTTTCATTTATTCACATATGAGGCAATATTTATTTTTTGTTTTGTCATGTTTGTTGTTTTACTAACCCTATAACATTATTTAAGTAAACATATTTGCCTATAGAAGGAAAAATAAGAATGCTTTTGACAGCAAGTGATAATTTAGAGTTTGAGTAGAATAATAAATTTTTTTCAACCTTTGTCTATTTTGAATTCAACTTGCAAATATTTGTTTTAAAGAATTTTGGAATCAATGTTCATAAGAGATACCAGTTTGTAGTTTGCCTTTACTGCAATGTGTATCTGATTTTGTTTAGGGAAGTGATGGGCTTATAAAAATAATTAGGAATTGTTTAATCTGCTCCTGGTATCTGGAAAAGATATTCAGTAAATATTCTTTCTTAAGTGATTGGTACAGATATCTCAAAAAATATTAATTATAAGAGTATGTTAACATGTTCATGATCAATGTACAGAAGTTGAGAAAAAGAAACAACTATAAGCCAAAGCAGTTGAGCTATAAAAATGTGAATGGTGGCTATAACATCATGATAACTATAATTATTATAATATTAATCATCATGATAACTATAATTATTATAACAATTATAATAGTTCTAGGAAAAAATGATAATATTCTATTGCACTAATCAAAGTGAACTGAGACAAAATTTTTCATGAATGACTGATTGGAAATAAGAATATAAATTTGAGACACTGGGTTCAGTGTTATCATCATTTGCCTGAATATGAGACCTAGCCACATGGCAACATGCTGCTCTAAAAGAATTTCCACCCAGTGAAGTTATTTGTCAAGTATATCCCTAATTATGACAACAATCTCAGTCTCCATATTTCACAAATGATAATGTGCTTGAAGAAAAAGCTAACAAGTTTGAGTTTCTTTTACTCCAGCAAGACACTCTTAAGACACCATGCTGCTTCTCCCACAGGACACCATACTGATTCCTGGGATCAGAAGATAGAACTCTCTGGAAAGCTAACAGATGATAAGATTTAGAAACTTTCTGCTAACTTTTTATCAGCTTTTCCCAGTCACTTAGCATTAATACTAAACTTATTCTAGTATTTGGAATTGTAAGGCTGGATGAATGGGTAGATGGATGGGTGGAATAATATCAGACACAAGAGGTTTTCAAGATGGTCAAAAAGTTTAGACCTATTAGTCATTTCCTGTCACCCTTGAACATTAAGCCCAATCCCTCTTTATCCTCAAGATCTCAAATTTGATTCCTAGGAAGAAGGCAATACAATTAAAACCAAAGGACAGATCTCTAAGATATTGTAAACCTAAGAAGCTGTGGCATTGGGTCATCTCATATAAATGAGGTTGGAACTCAGGTTGGGTAGAGGTATTTCTTCACTTCATCAAAATTAGTATATCCTGGCAGTACTGGCATGGGAGCTCTGAATGTTAATGCTTCTGGTTTTAGTAATTTGGGCAAAGTCAATAATATTCGGTTATGCAGTATATTAATGTGGGACCAATCACATTAATGTGGCAGTTAATGGTAAAATCACCATTAGCAGTAGTAGTAACAGCCCTGAAAGCTGACTTCATTGAGAGTTGTAAAATGTATATATTGCTTTTAAAATACATGAAAAATATATCTTCTATAAATTATTTGAGATTCTGTAAAAGTTTCCACCCCATTCGTTGGTAGCAGTAAAAGGAAAAATTGTGAAGACCCTGAAATGGGCAAAATGATTACTGCCCCATTGAATTACCTTTCAAGGTTCTTTGTCTTTTATTGACTTAGCCATTTAAAACTTTGAAAGTTGTATAAATAATGAAAAATGAAATATTTCTTGTCCATAAAAATACAAGTTATGTTTCATAAAGACACATAAAAATTGTCCTGCAGATATTGACCAATGTTTTATAAATTCACTGTCAGGTGGCCAGTTAGCTCAGTTGGTTAGACATGGTGCTGATATATTAATTTCATCCTTCTAAAAGCCATTTACAAAAGTGTTTTAAAAATTCTCCTTTGAACTCCTTATAACACCTACTGGTTACCTCATTAATTAATGGTTTAATAAAATCTTTGAAACAGGAGGGAAAACATAGGGTTTTTTTCCTGACAGAAAATAAATTAGACATTCCACATTTCTATGATGCTATTAATTAGTTATTTGATTTATTTAAAGGTTCCACTCATATTATCTATTTATTCTCATGTGAATTTTGGTAATTTGTGTCTCTTAAGAAGTTGATCTACTTTAAAGGCACCTGGTAGCTTAGTCAGTTGAGCCTCCAACTCTTGAGCATCTGACTCTCAATTTCTGCTCAGGTCATGATCTCATGATTCACGAAACCAAGTCACATCCATGCCGTGCACTGACAGCTCAGCCTTAGCTCTTTCTCTCCTTCTTTTTTTCTGCCCCTCCCCAGTTTGCTCTCTCTCTCTCTCTCTAAAAACAAACTTTTTAAAAATAAAGAAGATCTACTTCATTTAGGTTATCAAATATGAGGGTATAGATTTGTTCATAGTATTCCTTTGTATCTTATATATATATTTTTTTTTAAATTTTTGAGAGAGAGACAGAATGTGAGTGGGAGAGAGGGAAAGAGGAAGATACAGAATCTGAAGCAGGCTCCAGGCTCTGAGTTGTCAGTGCAGAACCTGATGTGGGGCTCAAACCCATGAACTAGGGGATCATGACCTGAGATAAAGTCAGCCTCTTATCCTACTGAGCTACACAGGCATCTCTGTTTTGTTATCTTTAATATTCACAAATCAGTAATGATGACTCTTTCTTTATTTCTGATATTGGTAATTTTGTGTCTCTATTTTTTCTTAATCAGCCTAGCTAGAGATATGTCAATTTTATTGATCCTGTCAAAGTATTTTTTGTTTTACTTTCTTTATTGTTTTCCTATTTTCAATTTTACTGATTTCTCCCCATTTTTCCCCTTTTTCACTAACTTCAAAATGTGTTTAATTTCTCTTGAGGCTTTTTTTGACCCAAGACTATTTAGAAGTATGACTTTATTCCTACCAGCTCACCACTGTTTTCCTCTCCTTCCCTTTAAATCAAAAATCCTTGAAAAGTAATTTCTCTTAGTTTCTCCCAAGAATGTTTAATTCTCATTCTTCCCAAAGTCAGTCAAGCTGACCAAAATTTGTTACATGATAATTTTGATTGTCCCTACTTATAGATGATGTAATCATTATATAGCAAATCCATAAGACTATGCATACACACACACACACACACACACACACACACACACACACACACTTAAAATAAATGTACTCAGTACAATGGCAGGATACAAAATCAACTATTCACATATCTTTAAAGTGTATATACAATAAAATTTAAGAGAATGCCAACTTGAAGTGGTGTTCAATGGGAAGATCAAGCAATTTTTTAAAAATTCTAGTGAAAATAAGGGTATCAATGATCAATAACTCTAGATTTTATTAGAAAATATACTCCAACTTCAAAGTTAGAGAAGCACTAAAGCAATTAAGTGATGAATATAATCTATACTTTAAAAATCAAAAAAGAGGAATTAAAATTCAACCTACAAAGCCAGAGAGAAAATAAGTCATGAATCAAATGATAAGAAAGAGAAAGAAACATACAAAAATTTAAAAGTACATATGGATCAAAATTAATATAAAAATTAACAAAATTATAGGATATTTGTGAATGATATGTCAACACTAAAGTCACATGGAAACATTCAATAGTAAACTACAAATCATTCCTGGGTAAAACTAAAGAGCTAAAAAAGTAAAGGATATTCACTATTTAAACATTGGAAAATTAAATAAGGTAAAATTGTAGATTTTACCTACAACAAACTGTATTTTTAACACAATCCTAATCTAAATCACAGCTGTGTGTGTGTGTGTGTGTGTGTGTGTGTGTGTGTGTGTGTGAATATTTGTGAAGATTTGGAGGGGGGTTGAAAATTTATTCTAAAATGTATTTGGAAATTCAAAGGGTAAAAGTGTCATGGAGATCTGAAGAAGTAGTATAACACTGAACAATTTCTATTACCAGATACCAAGATCTGTTATAAAACACATTAATGAGAAAGTGTTGTGTTTTCATTGCAGGGAACTATGCAAACTCATGACTAGAATATCCTAGAGATTTCCAAAATCTACCCATATGTACATTTCATCTAATAATGAAAAGGAAAGCATTGCCATACAGAAGATAAAGAAGGTGTTTTTCAATCGATAGTTTTCTATCACCTGGATATTCAATGGAGAAAGAAATCTTTTGATCCCTACTAACATTTGAAATAAAAATAAATTCAAAAGGAAGTAACAACGTAAATTAAAAAGTAGAAAAAAAATGCAATACATAGTAATACCTTGGGTTGGCAAGTATTTCTTAAAAGTGGCACAAAAGGTGTTATCAGTTTACAATGAACTCTTTAGAGGTGTTTGAGTTGCTCACTGGTGACTCTTGATTTTGACTCATGTCATGAACTCAGGATCATGGGATTGGGCTCTGAGTCAGGCTCCACACTGAGAGCAAAGCCTGCTTAAGATTCTGTAGCTCTCTTTCTCTCTGCCCTTCCCCCTCTCTAAAATAAATAAATAAATAAAAATTCCTCTTTAACAATATTAACTCTAAAAACATCCATTCATCAACAGAAACTGGTGAGATAACTCAACCCATATAGTGATTGAAGGTATTTGCAAATGTAACAATTATTATCATATATAATAAGAAACTCAGAAATAGCTACTTCACAAAAGAAACCCATGTAGTCAATAAATATATGAAAATATATTCAACTTCATTTGTCATCAAAAAATTCAAATTTTTAACATGATATTATTACATGTCAACCAATTAGGATAAAATGATAAAGAGACAATAGCAAACTAGGTCTTCTACTTTGCAGTATCTGCTAAAACTGAATTAATGCAAACCATGTGAGTCAACTCCCATTCTTGTAAATAAAATGTGTACATATGTCCACCAATATTTACATACAAGAATGTTCATAGAAGCATGAATCATAACTATTAAAATTTGGAAACTACTACTAATATGCTCATGATCAAGGGAATAGGTAAATTGAGGTATATTCATATAACAGAATAATCTACACCAATATCTTTGTATTACATTACAAAGTATCTTAGTTTAGGATTCCATAACAAAATGCCTGTGACTTAAACAACAGAAACAAGATTTCTACATTACTGGAGGCTGTTAAGTCCAAGATCAAGAGTCTAACAGTGTTTAGTTTCTGGTGAGAAGGTTCTACTTGGTTTGCAAATGGCTGCCGTCTTGCTGTGTCCTCACTTGCAGAGAGAGCAAGTTCTCTGGTTTCTATTTTTTGAGGAACACTATTCTATTGGAAAGGAACCCGCGCCTCATGGCCTCAATTTAATCTTCATTATCTCCTAAAGGCCTGATTTTAAATGCAGTCACTTGTGAGAGGTAAGGCTTCATCATATGAGGTCTGGGAAGACACTTGACCCATAACATGTATGCATATTACAGACATGATACTGAGTAACAGAAGCCAAAGATGAAAGAGTATCTGTGTGACAGTATTAACATAAAATACAAAATATAAAAACAGATGCCGTGAGAAGTTAGGGTAGCGGTAGCCCCTGAGGAAGGGTCTGGTGTTGACTGGAAGGAAGCATGAGCTATGGTTCTGCAGCTGCTAATATCTGGCGTCTTCATCTGGGTGCTGGTTGCACAGATGTGTTTGATTAGTGAGAATTCATCAAAGCGTATAGTTTTTATATACGCGTTTTCTGTATATACTTACTTCAATAAAAAGCTTATAAAACTTATTTCAGTTTTTCCTGATATAGATATATGTGTCTTCACTCCTTTTAAACAAGGTGCCTAGAAGACTGTTACAGAATAAATATTT
>NC_043712.1:54936710-54955704 GCF_006229205.1 Suricata suricatta | reverse complement strand
CAGGAAGAAAATTAATTAGCTTTTTGAATGCAAAATAATGGCTACAGAGAACTCTGCAAGCAAGATATGGAGATCAACATTTTCAAATGAAAGTGGAATATTTGCAAAATCTGTCATCTAGTATTTCACAAAAAAGGCATAAATATAAAGCATCATATAAACGATATTCTGTAGAAGACAACAAAAGGGAGAAAATGGTTTAAAAACAAGCATAAGTAATGAAATAGAAAACTAATTAGAGCGTGAACAAAATCTAGCTCTATGAAAGAGTGATGAATTACATACTTTGTTTTAAAATGGTTATTAAAAAATAAGGAAGGCAGAAAGGAAAAAATTAGAAATAATTTTATTAATGTCAGCGCTATCATTTACAAAGAAGCAACTAATTACATTGCTTTAAGTGTTTATCAAAAATGCATAGTTAAAATTTTAAAATAAAAGATTCTTCAAGGACTGACTTAAAGTTAATTGTTAGTGTGAGCCCATAATTATTTCGTTATGTCTTTTCTGGTTCTAATCACAGAAGTGACCTGTAATTAGTGTATACCTTTAACCTTTACTACAAAAATTTTGCTTACTTGGGAAGAGTAGATCTCATAATGGGGTAAGGAATAAGAACGATGCCAGCAAAGCAGATTTTGAGAAAACATAGAGTCCAAATCCTGCGCCTCCCACTATCCAAATTGTGATTCCTGGATCAACAAATAAAAATAAAAATTCTACCTAATAAAACCAATTTATATATGCGACTAAATCAGTCTCCTAATGACATGTATTAATTCTAATTATACTTATGTATACTTTGGTTTAAATCTCAAAAACTATATTCAGTATTAGTAATTTCAAACCATTACTGACATAGTTATGTTTAATAGATGCTTTCAACATGAACACAATATTACCCAAATATTTACATCAAAATCACCATTAACAAATAGAAGGAATATTTCTACTTCAACACAGTGGCCAAATTACAAACATTTATAAATTAGATATCACTGAACTAATTACAATCTCTTAAAAAGAATGTTAAGTTTTATTCATTACAGTTTCAATTGACCTTTCCATTAAATCCAAAAGAACATGTCAAAACTGCAGCCTGGATTAGAAATCTACATCAAGATTCAATCAGAGCTAGATTATTTTAGATGTCAAGTGGAAAAGGACAGAAAAACTTACTCCTTTGTGTGACATTTCTTGCTCTAATCTCACCAGGCCTTTAGGATGTGTTCCATTCATTCCTTACATTACTGATTTGCCAACTTCATCACTGGTCAGTTTTAGGCTTTGGTCAACCAGAAATTTAATCCGGGTTTACATTCTTTCTGTTTCAAGGCTATTATAATCCCCTCTTGTTTTCTGAAGGAAAATCCTTAACATTTCCCTCAGAGTAGAGAACACATAGGACAAAAGAAGTTCATTATTATATCATCACTTCTTCAAAAATATGTCACTTATTAAATAATAGTCTGTGCAATTTTCTGTTTACATCAATGAACAACGGTCCTGATAATATACAGAGTTACTGCCCAAATAAGAGATGTTTTTACTTTCTACATGTATAACAATTGGATAGTTAGGGAGAACTATTAACTTCCATAATCTCATTAAGGAACTAACAAAATTATCTTAATAAAACAGCCAAACACATTGTAGATTAAGTAAGAACATAGCCAAATTATTTGGACTAAATTTATTAAATTACAAATTGAACCTATAATTCTTGGCTTGTTGAAGACTGAAAAATAATTATACAAGCAATTTCATAATGCCATTAATAAGATAATGCTTGCATAAAATACTAAATGTTGATTTAATACTACAGAGGCAAACGTTGAAAAAAGGAATATAAAACACGTCTCTAGAAATGGGGAGAAAACATGGCATTCAGTAAGAAAAAAAGGGATAAAGATTTTCTTGGGAGGTGGCACTATTGGCACTATGCACTATTCAAAGTTTTTTTATAGTTGATAAATTTCATCTGCCATACCCACAAATCTTCACAAATATGCTTACATACATAATTTTACCAAAGGATATTTCAAATTCTTTAAAACTCACAGTTATGTTTCAAGTTTGAGATTAGAATGTTATCTCATAAGATGTAATTATTATTTCTACTAAATGAACACACGTACAGACACACCTTCTTTCCTATGTGCCACACTGTATGTCATATGGCTTGGCTTCACATACTGTGGTTTCATTCCGATTATTTTAAGAAGATGGCCTTACAAGTCACCTGTATATATATATATGCCGAGGTTCCATTAGTGACAACAGTTCTATTTTTATCTTTAATCAGAATTAAGTGCCCACATAATGCCTAAATCTAAAATATAAAGCTGTAAAATAGAAATGTTATCTAGATTTAGGGAGATAAACACCAAAAGTGAGAGGTCAAAGCCTACCTCTGGGAAATAATTGTAGAGGGGAAAGAAACAAGAACAATGGGAGGGCTTATGAAGTAGTTTGTGATTTGGGTTCAAACTAAAATCAAACTGAAGAAACAGTTTGATTAAATATGCATCAATTGTTAAATGAATCTTCTTTGTGACAGTAAAAGTATTGCTGTCTTTTCCTCATGTGAACAAAGATAAACAAAGAACTCTAACATGTGAAGAGCTCTTCTTGTATCACTTTAGTTTCCCTCCACACCTGGCACAAGTTGTCTGATTTTCTTTGCAAGTTTTTTTCCCCTATGTTGTCCTTTTTCTTTTTCTTAACATCAACAGTTTGTTTCTGCCAATGCAGTGATGCTAGGCAGACCACAGGAGACTAGCTCTTATTACCTAAATAAGGCATACGGTGAAATTGGATGAACTAAATATTTAGTAGAAGGTAGTCTAGATAGTAGACAAAGCCATTCCAGAAGTCACATAATCTGCCCCAGATATGAGATCTGTTTTTCCCCAAGTAAGCAAGATCTGTGTATTGAAGCTCTAGGTCCTGCAGAAAGAGTTTGATTTCTTTACGTCCCTAGTTTTTGTCTGGATAAATCAGGTCTGCCTTTCTTTTGCATCAGTGGCTGATAAATATTCCTTGAGAGCACATGTTCCTCCCTATATGTGCAGTATATTTATTCAGATTATACTCAACCTGGGCTTATTTAAAAGTCTTCCCTTTCCCATGCCTTGCATTTAACAATCAGAAAGAAAAGATTGCAAACATTTTAAAAATATGGGTGGCTCCTCACTGAGCTTTATGGGACCATCAATATGTAACAATAATTTCTTTTTCACAGTTGATTATCAATATTGATTACCTCTCATCATTTTAACACAAATTTCACATCATGTTTCATATATTTCTTTAAACTTCTCAAGACAGACTTAATTTCAGTGGCTTTACTCTGTGTGAATTTAATCTTGGCAATGCATTTTCTCTCTTTTTGTGTGAATATTGCTGAATGACATTTTAAGTGATTTTTAAGCAAAACTCAAAATTGAAAGCTCAGGCCTCTCAGTCTCAGTGAAAGCTAAACTCATTAATTTGGTGTGAAGAGAAGACCACAGAAGAGATACATTACACTTGTGATGGGACACCTGTTCTTTTTAATTAAATTAACTCTAATATACATAATATATTCATTTCCTACCTCCTTCTCACATTTTTTGTTCTTTTCTATAGCATAAAAATATATCTTGGTATCACAAGACTGAGCATGGACTATTTTTAAAACTTTCTCAAGTTACTTTAGGTGGTTAAAGTTTATTATGTTCATTTTTTTAATGCAGAGAATATTCTGAGGTTCCTTCACCATGACGTCTTACTGAAAACCTTCAGATCATGAGTGGATCAAATTTCATCCACAGAAATGAATGCTGTAGATTCACCATTGAAATATCACTTATATGTTCTAGATAGTTGACTAATCAGTTCCTTGACACAAGGTTTCTTGGGAGTTCAATCTGAAATGAAACCTGCCTCACCAAAGTGCACATATATTTAAAAGTATCGGTACGTTTTTTTACTTGTACTGATGTTTTTTTGACATATGGGTCTGAGAGCACCTGACCTCTTTTCTATCACCTTTCAAAGGGGATAATAGATGTTGGCAAATCAAAACTACAATGTTCAAATTTTTTAATCACAAAATGGATTGGGCATAGAGGAACTTGTGAATAACATTTTGATGTCAATGACTCAATAGCATGTATATTGGTTATGAGAACATTTGGGAATGCGGTAAATGAAGGAACTCTCACTTCAAGAATTTTAAAAAATCCAAAGTATCTGGAGATATATTTTTAGACTCACTGGACTTTTTCTAAGTGCATCCCATTTATAGGTGGTCACTCTGAAGTGGAGATAGTGTGTGCTTACACAAATAGTGCTGATAAACAGGTGTGTATAAGTAAAGTTCCAATAGAAATACCAAGAAACCTGTGAGGATGGAGAAGGAAAAGAAAAACCTGAGAACTATAATTTTTCAACTAAATAATAAAAGCTTTCTATTTATGCCATAATTAATGTCAACCTTGCATTGAAAAATGGACATAAAATTCTGCAGTCCATATCCCCATTTATTGAAATGAAATCTAATGATAACACCTGCAAAAATATACACTTAAATCTTTTCTCTTCAGACAAAAGCAAAGGACACATAATTTTCTTTCTTTCATAGAGTCCTCCCAACTATAAATGTCAGAGTTCTGAGAAACCACCTCTGGACCCCTCAACATGCTTGCTTAAAAAGCACATATATTTAAGAAGGAAACAATTAACAACTTTGTTAATCCACATAAAAAAAAAGTAACCTCACATTAAAAAGGCACAGCTGAAAGCTCCATTGGATGAAGAAGAGTATACTTTCACTTTGCCTAAATCTTCATCATAAATCTTGCCTTTGAATTATCAAGAGCCCTTAGTAAGAAAATAGTTCAAACTTCCCACCTTGTGCCTCTGGAATGTTGTGATTAATAGAGCAGAAGAAAACTGTGTCTAGGCCAGGAGGAGAAAGGTGTATAGAGAGAATACTGTTTTTGGATGAAAGAGTTGGTTTTTATAAGATGTTCTGAATATTTCTCTGAAATAAATTAGTAAAAGGTGATCACATTTTATTAAAGATCACATTCCAGTCAATCAGCTTACACATGCTCCTCCTTTGGGGAGGATAAGTTAACAAGGTAGAATCCTAATGGAAATTCCCTCTCTTGTTCCAGAGCAAAAACCATCAATAGTCCTTCCAACCCTTAACAGCCTTTTCCAGTTATTTCTGTCATATTAGATTATTTGTATAATCATCTTGGTTGGTATTAAGAGAGGAAAGCATTTAATCAAAGTTCGTCTCAATGGTTCAATTTTCCTTTATTGCTACTTTAGCATCTCCATTGGTCTTTAAGAATACTAGTCACTTTTAATTATTTTTTTCTGTACAGGAAGTCAGATTGCACATTTCAGTAATGGATGAGAGAAATGAGGCATGAGGGCAACAGTGCAGGGCCCATAGAAAGAAGAAGGGATCCAGAGCTAGGATTAGGCCTAAATCTTACAAGTGTATAAAGAAACTTTGTTTCTCCATAAAACAAAACACTAAAGGCAGGCTACCAGAGTGCTTGTATGTACAGAATAGGGTGGTGTTGCTTGCTGGAGTCCAGCTTTAGCAGGCCCAGGGTTCCCTGAGGATGGACAGTGTCAGTGAGAGACAGTGAGAGAGCCTCAAGTTTCTTTCTGATCACCAGGCAGGCATCTCTTCTCTGACCTGTGTAAGGACAGCAGGTCTGAAACTGACTCCATGAGACAATAGAAGGGCACACATTGCCCAAGGCAAGAGGGAACACCCTTGTAATACCCTTAACATTCCTAAGGGCAGGTCTAGAAACAGAAGCTATAGGTAATCACTTATTGCTTAAGGCTAGTTACACCCTATGTGAGGGTCCTGGGTCCTGGGTCCACTCTGTAATTTGTTAGTATTCTAAATGTTGTAATTGGACAAATCTGCTGTCAATAATATTGTATACCTAGTCACAATTTCCTGTAACTCCCCCTTCCCAAACTCATAAAAGCCCTACCCCGCCTTTGTTCAGGGCTCTCAGCATGGATCCACCACGCCGGTAAAGTCTGTGAGCCTGAGTTTAGGCCCCGGCAAGCCTAAGCCCATAATAAAGCCCTTTGCTTTTGCATGCGTGACTTGGTCTCCCTGGTGGTTTCTGGTTTTTGCGGACAATAAAGAAATCTTGGGTATTACACCTGAAAGTCAGCTTTAGTTATGGAAAAAATTGTATGGGGTAAAAAACAGAAGTGGCCATTGCTTTAGACAATGATTTCTGATGACAAATTTCTTTGGTATGTGAAAATTTCCCAGAACATAGATTGGTAGAAGTCTCATTCATAATCTTTATCAATAGTGATTGATGTGGGTGATTTAGATGCTTATCATATGGGGAAGGAAGGCATCTTTAGCATTCAAATACAAGACAATGTTTTTAGCATAACAAAGGCAAAAGTTAGTTCTTTGTGAGCAGGGGTCAATAGCCTTTTTTCTTGAGGGGAAGTAAAACAGATTTCTCAGGAAATGTAATATTTGCTCCCATAACCACAAACGAAGATATTCCTATAATAAGTTCCTTCAAGAGGTGCAATCAGCATATTTTAGGATAAGGGGACAAGTCACTCCTGATACTAGTCAACAAAGTGACTTGGGAATCAGTGCTCAAGCAAAAGTAATCAAGGGGTGTGGATATCAGTCACCATCTCACAGCAGGAGGCCTTGCAAGACCCGCCTTAACTCACAAGGAGTTTTCTCAACTTTAGTGAGTTCAGAAATGGCTTCCAACAGTTCCTTCTGCAAACAGGTTTCTGACCACACCGTGAAACAAGACAGAGAGGGTCACAGAGAAGGGAGTCAAAAGCGTTTGTCTGCAAGGAGAGAGCAGAGATAAGGAAAAAGGGTCTTCTCTCAGCACACGCAGGAGCTGGAGACACACATTCAAAGGACAGGCAGAAAGGTCCTGCGGGTAGATGGGAAAGCTGATTGTGGTCCACTACCCCAGCCTCCAGGCTCCATTTGGCCTTCAGCCTGGAGCCCAGTTCTGAGTGGGGCCTGGGTGCCAGGTGGATCAACTGGCCAGAGGAATGTGAGATTTAGATTTCAAAAGAAAGAGATTTTCTACTGTGTAAGAGAGATTGGCAATGTTTACATTTCTACCAAATTTGCTTTTTCTTCTGTGTGTTGCATGTGTACAAGACTCTTATTTTAATATAGGAACATTACCCAGAAATGCAAAACTCTGAATTTTTAAATAAAATGTAGAACCACCATCTTCTTTTTTCTCTTAATCCTCTCATTATATATGTAGACCTCAAACATATTCAAATGCTTAAGAAGTAGACAATGAAAGCCCTGTGTCTTTGTCCTCTGGGCCCACACGGCTATTTGTGTACATATTTTCATAAAATGAATGAAGTTTATGAAACTAGCCTGTTATAGGCTTGGAAGTTGTCCAACTGTGCTCCCAAACAAACTGAGCAAACTGAGTATCAACCACTCTTCTTAAATGTGAGGAAGGACACAGAGCAAAGTTCTACTTAAAAAAAGAACAAACAAATAAATACAGAGAATCACAACTTACTGGAGAAGAAACATCCAAAAAATCAATTACAGATAAGGAGAATAATTGCTGGAGGCTCAGAGTGGTTAAAAAATTTAGGGGCGCCTGGGTTAGGCATCTAACTTTGGCTCAGGTCATGATCTCATGGTTTGTGAGTTCGACTGCCACTCTACACTGACAGCTCAGAGCCTGGAGTCTGCTTTGAATTCTGTGTCTCCCTCTCTTTCTGTCTGCCCTGCTTGTGCTCTGTCTCTGTCAAACAAAAATGAATAAATGTTAAAAAAATCAAAATAAAAAGTTAAAAAATTGAGGGGACCGACCCCATAATTGGAGTTCTAACTAGATCCCCTCCTGTTTCCAACACAGAGGGGAAAAGGGACAATTTTGAAACACACCAGGACATTTCATATTGCTTAAAGAGGTCAGCCTTCAGGAGAAGTCAATTACCCAGATCTTAATCAGCTGGGGTACTATCTAAGCTTAGTTGATTTGTGGTAAAATAAGTAGGCAACTCTAGGTGGCTAGCCTTCCTGGTGGAGGAAAGGAAATACCCATCCAGGGACACCTGGGTAGCTCAGTTGGTTAAGTGTCTGGCTTTGACTCAGGTCATGATTTCACCATTCCTGAGTCATGCCCCCAAGTCATGCTCTGTGCTGACAGCTCAGAGCCTGGAGCCTGTTTTGGATTCTGTGTGTCCCTCTCTTTCTCTGCCCCTCCCCTGGTCACACACACACTCTCTCAAAAATGAATAAAGATTAAAAAAAAACCCACCTTAAGTATAAGAAAATACAGGTCCAGCCCCTCCAGTCATCCCCACAAGGAGAGAAAAAGCTGACAAGCACATGTAAAACTCACAATCTAGAGGCACAGACCCCCTAAAAGACAGGACCTAATCATAAGATTAGTGAATGTTTCTCCTTCCCCAGACTCCCACCACCACATTACTAAACATTACTAAAGGCCTCTTTATTGCAGTTCTTCCACCTGGTTCATCTTGTCCAGCTATTAAAAAAAGAAAAAAAGATTGTAGGGGCACCTGGGCAGCTCAGTCAGCTGAGCATCTGACTGTGGCTCAGGGCATGATCTCACAGTTTGTGAGTTCGAGCCCCACATCAGGCTCTGTGCTGACTGCTCAGAGCCTGGAGCCTGTTTGGATTCTGTGTCGCCCTCTTTATCTGCCCCTCCCCCACTCACTATCTGTCTCTCAAGGATGAATAAACATTAAAAATTTTAAAAATAAAGAAAAAGAAAAAAATGTAATACAAACCAAAAAGCAAAAAACACAATTTGAAACAACATGGCAAGGATCAGAACAAGGCATGTTAGGGATGTTAGAATTATCAGGACTGGAATTTGAAACAATTATGATGAATCAGCTAAAGTCTCTAATGGATGAAATAGGATGTAAGCAGAGAGATGGAAATCCTAAGAAAGAATAAAAAAGAAATGTTGGTGAGGTGACTGGGTGTCTCAGTTTAACATAGACTCTTGATTTCCAGTTGGGTCATGATCTTGTTGTTTGTGATTCTGAGTCTCGTGTCAGGATCTGTGCTGATATTGTGGAATCTGCTTAGGATTTTCTCTCTCCCACTCTCTGTCTGCCCCTCCCCCTCTTGCTCACTGTCAAAATATATTGGTAAACATTAAAAAATGTTGGAAATCAAAAGTACTGAGGAGCTGTATCAGAAAGGAAGAGTGACTTTGCTGGGGTTATTTGTGGAGCGGTCACAGCTAAGGAAACAATTCCTTACCTTGAGCGCCTCTTTTTTTTTTTTTTTTTTTCAGAAAGAGAGAGAGCATGAGCAGGGGAGAGAGAGAGAAAGAGAGAGAGAGAGAGAGAGAGAGAGAGAGAGAGAATCTTTAGCATGCTCCATGCTGAGCATGAAACTCAAGGTGGGGCACAATCCCACAACCCTGGGATCATGACCTGAACTGAAATCAAGAGCCAATCACTCAACCAATTGAGCCCCCCCCGGTGCCCCTTGAACAATTCTCAGTAGAAACCACCAAAACTGAAAAACAAACAGAGAAAAAAATATATTTAAAAAATAGCAAAATTACTATTATCCCACTGTTTTGGGAAAATCACATGTAAAATCATATACAAAATGGGTATACTGGGAAAAGAAAAAGAAAGTTTAAAACAATAATGACTAAGAATTTCACCAAATAAATTTCAAACACCAAACAACAGATCCAAGAAAGTTAGCAAAACCAAGCACAATAAATGTCAAAAATATTATACCTAGGTACATAATTTTCTTTTTAAAGAAATGTTTATTTATTTTTCAGAGAGAGAGAGAGAGAGAGAGAGAGAGAGCGTGTGTGTAGGAGGGGCAGAAAGAGAGTGGGAGAGGATCCCAGGGAGGCTCCATGCTGCCATTGCAGAGCCCCAGTCAGGACTCAATCTCACAAACCATGAAACCATGACCTGAGCCAAAATCAAGGGTTGGATGCTCAAAAGATTGAGCCACCCAGGTGCCCACTATATCACTTTCAAATTTTTGAAAAACAAAGATAAAGAAAAAGATATTGAAATAACACAGAAGTGGGAGGATGGCTTATTTATAGAGAGACAAAGAAGAATTACATACCACTTCTCAGGAAAAAAAAACTGTAAGCAAGAAGAAAATGGAGAGAAATAAAGTATTACAAGGAAAGAAAGAACCCATCAGTGTAAATTTCTGCTCCTGTAAAATTATCCTTCATTTTTTTTAACATTTATTTACTTTTGAGAGACAGAGAGAGACAGATCCTGAGCAGGGGAGGGGCAGAAAGAGGAGGAGACATAGAATTGAAGCAGGCTCCAGGCTCTGAGCTGCCAGCACAGAGCCCGATGCGGGGCTTCAACCCACGAGCTGTGAGATCATGATCTGAGAAGTCAGACGCTCAACTGACAAAGCCACTGAGGTACCTCTAAAATTATCCTTCAAAAGTAAAGAAAAATAAACACTTTTTAGACAAAGAGTAATTTAGAGAATTGGTTACAAATACTCTTGCCTTGAAAGAAATGTTTTTAAAAATTAGAAAATAAAATGATATAGGTCAGGCATAATTATACATAAATGGAGAGCACTGGAAAATGAATACATGAAAGTGAAATAAAAGCTTTATTTTATTATTATTACTTGATCTAACAGTTTATTCAAAATAATAGCCACAGTATAGTAAATTGTGTGTCCATATATAGTTACATATGTTCATATATGTGTATATGTAAGTGAAATGAATGGCAGTAATTATGCAAAGAACCAGAAGAAAGAATTTGGATTATTTTGTTATTATAAGATGAAATAGTATAGTGTTATTTGAAAGTGAATTTGCATTAGTTGTAAATGTGTATCACACACTTTAGGGAAACCATTAAAAAAGTAGAAAAGTAGAAAATATATCCTAAGAAAGGAGCTACTATGGAATCATATTAAATTTTCAGTTGAAACCACAAATGATGGGAAAAATTGGAAGACAAATATAGGACAAAAGAGGAAAAACAACAAATAGAAAACTAACAAATATTATAAATATGAATCCAACTATCTTAATATTTCTTTGACCTGATCATCAATAGTGTGACTGATTGTAAGAGTGGATTAAAAAAAGAAACCCACCTATAAGTTGTTTATAAGAAAACCACTTCAGGTATAGAGACATACAGATTAAAAATAAATGGATAGAGACAGATGTACCATGCTAACACTAATCCAAAGAAAGTGTCAGTAGCTATGTTAATTTCCAATAGAATAAATTTTAAAGAATGAAAAATTATCACAGAAAAAAGCAGTATTACATAATAAAAAAGGAGTCAAATTTCCAAAAACATTTAATAACTTCTGAAGTATCTGTACTCAGCAACAGTGTTGAAAGATATGAAGCAAACGTTTCACACATAGAACTAGTTAGGAAGCAAGGAATCTATTATTACAGTGGAGACTTTAAGTTTCTTCTACCAGAAATGGACAGATCCTGTATGCATAACATTGGTATGAATATAGTGGAACTCAACAACACCATCAATCAAAAGGATACAATAGAAATGGAAATTACTGTTAAATGGAAATATATAGATTACTGTTAAATTCTCAAGTTCATATGAAACATTTATCAAGATAGATTATAGACTGGATCCTAAAACACACCTTGTCTATTTTTATTCATATTTATGTTTGTTTATAAATTAATACATTTGTGAATAAAAGTCATTTTGTAGAAAAGCTTGCTTATTTTTCATTTGTGCTCTAAGAAAAATATTTTGCATATATCTAGAGTCTATCTTAATATTTTATTATTTTATAACTTGGTTTATTTATTTCTGCTATTTTTTAAACCAACCAAAGCAACTAAAAAGTCCTATAATTTTGTGTTAGGTCTGTAAAATGAATGGATTTTATGAAAACAGCATAAATATAAGTAATATAGGTAAAATGTAGTATCTACATTTTAAAATGTGTGAAATAGTACTGAATATTTAATGCATACTATTTATAAATAAGTTTAGTTGTTAAAGAAGCTAAGGTAGGCACTAAAATATAATTCAACTTTCAGGTTGACGGGCAGAATTTCAAAGTAAAATATAATGAGGCAAAATGATGTTTCACCTCAAAAATAAAATATTAATACCTTTCAATATACATAGTTATGTTTTTTCCACTATCATATCAAATAAAAGTATGTTTGAAAGTTTATTTAAATATAGTCTTTGAAAATGAAACTTTTTCGTACCTGTTCTAATCAAGTAATTTTTTGGTAACCATACATTCAACAAGTTAAAGTTAAAATTTTTTTTCATGTTTATTTATTTATTTTGAGAGAGAGAAAGAAAGCAAGCAGGGGAGGGGCAGAAGGAGAGAGAATCCCAAGCAGGCTCCACTCTGCCTGCTCAGAGCCCAACATGGGGCTCCATCTCACAAACCATGAGATCATGACTTGAGCCAAAATCAAGAGTCTGACATTTAACCAACTGATCTACCTAAGCGCCCCTAGCAAGTTAACATTTAATCTGTTATGTAGCAATATTGTTCATTGTTATCTTTTTCTAGTTTGCCTTTACACTTTATTGTGGGATTTCATTCAGAAGTTTGTTTTTTTTTCTTTTCTTTTTTTTTTTCTTTTCACCTTTACCCATTTCTCCCACCCACCTCCTGCTTCTGGTAACCATCAATCTGTTCTCTATTATCTGTGACTTTATTTTTTGTTAGTTCATTTGTTTATTTTGCTTGAAGATTCCACATATAAAAGAGATCATATCATAGTTGTCATTCTCTAATTTATTTCTCTTCACCCAATGCCCTCGAGGACCATCTATGTTTTCACAAAACATAGACAAGCAATAACAAGTGTTGTGAAAAAGATTTCATTCATTTTTATGGCTGTATAATATTTCATTCTATATGCATGCCACAATTTATATATCCATTCATACATCAATGGATATGCAGTTGTTTCCACATCTTGGTTATTGTAAGCAGTGCTGCAATGAACATGAAGGTGCATATTTCTTTTCAAGATAAATACCTAGATAAATACTCAGAAGTGAAATTGCTGGATCAGATAAACACCCAGAAGTAAAATTGCTAAATTACGTGTTAGTTCTGTTTATAATTTGTTGAGGAACTGCCCATACCGTTTTACATAATGACTACATCAATTTACATTCCCATCAAGAGCACACAGGATTCCCTTTTCTCCACATCCTCACAACACTTGTTATTGCTTGTCTTTGGTAATCGCCATTCTACCAAGTGTAAGGTGGCATCTCATTGCGGTTTTGATTTATGTTTTTATGATGACTAATGATGTTGAGAATCTTTTTCATGAACCAGTTTACCATCCTATGTATTATTGCCAATATTTCTCCCATTCAGTAAGTTGCCTTTTCATTTTGTTGATTGTTTCCTTTGCCATGCAGAAGCTTCTTAGTTTGAGGTGGTCTCATTTGATTATTTTTTGGTTTGGTTCCTTTTGCTTTTGGGGTCAGAATAAAAAATAATCGCCAAGACTTATGTCAAGTATCTCACCATTTATGTTTTCTACTAGGAGTTTAATGGTTTCAGGTCTTAACATTCAGTCTTTAATTAATCATGAGTTATTTTTTATGAATAGTTCAAGATGGCAGTCACATTTTATTCATTTGCATGTGGCTGTCCAGTTTCTCTACCACTGTTTATTGAAGATAGTATTTTTCCCTCTTGTATGCTTTTGGATAATGCAAAGGATTGCCATAAGCTAATTAACCATATATTTCTTTTTTTTTTTTTTTGCTTGGGTTTATTTCTGATCTCTCAACTCTGTTCTATTGATCTATGTGTTCATTTTATATGCCAATATCATACTGTTTTTGTTACTATGGATTTGTAATATTGTTTGAAGTCAGGAAGCATGATGCCCCCTGGGTTGTTCTACTCCAAGATTGCTTTGGATATTTGGAGTCTTTTGTGGTTCCAAACAAATTTTACGGTTATTTGTTAACTTCTATGACTAATGCTATTATAATTTTGATGGGGATTGCATTGTGTCTGTAGATTCCTTTGGGTAGTGTGGACATTCTAACACTTGAAAACAACCAACATGTTGTCAGTAGATTAATGGGTATAGAAACTGTGGTACATCCAGAGAATGGAAATTGTTCAGTGACTGCTAAAAGGCATAAAAAGAAGTGATGTAACCTTAAATGCATATTACTAAATGAAGGAAGACAATCTGAAAAAACAAAATTCTGGATAATTCCAACTAAATGACAAACTGGAAAATGCGAAACTATGGAGACAGTAAAAAGATCAGTGTTTGCCAGGACTCAGAGGGGAGGGAAAGAACACAAAAGATGTTTAAAACAGTGGAGATACTCTGCATGATATATAATGATGGAAGCATGTCATTATATTGTCCAAGCCTTTTGAATATGTAATACCAAGAATGAACCCTAAAGTAAAGTGTAGATTTTGGGTGATTAGGATGCATCAGTATAAGTTCATCAATTTTAACAAATGCACCACTCTGGTAGGGGATGCTAATAATAAGGAAGATATCATGTGTGGGTTCAGGAGATATATACCTCTACAGCTACTGTTCAGTTATTTGTAAACCTAAAACTGCTCTAAAAAAAGAATAAAGTCTTAAAACAAACCTTAATAACTCACATGAAGAAATAAGAAGAAAGCAGACAGGCCAAAATAATGATGCTTAATATTTTTAAGAAGAAAAAAAAGACCATACCAAGAATTTTGGATAAAAATAAATGTTAACTCTTAAAAATAGGTGGGGGAGATTATATATATTACAATGTACTGGACCTACAAATCTAATTTAAAAAATCTTTTTGTCACAGAATCAAAAGCTCTATAAACCTCAAACAGGATGCACACAAATAAACTACACTGAGAAATGTCATATGACAATTGCTGGAAGTAAAATATGAAGACAACAATCTGAAAGGAGGGGTAGTGGAGGTGGGGGAAAGAACGTGAAAGGAACATCGATAAAGTGACAGCTGGCATCTCAAAAGAAAGAATAGAAACCAGAGCACAATAGAATTATATTCCCTGTGTTTCAAGAAAAGAACTGGCAAGATAAAATGAAGCCAAAATAAAGACACTTTTAGCCAAACAAAATACAGAAAATTCACCGGCAACAGACCTGCTCCAAATGGAATGGAAAAGAACATTCTTTACTTGAAGGAGATGTAACCTGGAAGAAGATTTGTAGGGAAAGAACAAATCTGAAAAGCAGAGAATTTTCATGCAGTGGTAAATTTAAAAGAAATATTTACCAATAAAAAAGTAATAAAAATATTTTTGATGGAGACAAATAAAATGTATAATAACAATCACATGTAAGTTAAGAAGGCAGTGCATAGTGTTGGAGTGTTTATAAGGTTCCTCATTATTCAAGAAATAGTAAAAGTATTATTTTAAATTCAGATTAAAAAGATCATGTGACTTAATTTCTAGGAGATCTATTAAATGAAGATTGAAATCCTAAATAAATAAAAACAGAGGGAAACTCTTAATAATTAAAATACTTAGAAGGAAGCTAAATAAAGACAGATAAAAGGTCATGTATAGAAAACAAATAGTAAATTGATATTTTTAAGCCCAAATTATGTCAGCCGTTTTACTAAAAGTGAAACAACTAAATGAATCAAAAGATGCTGTTTCCAGGAGCTTTTCCTTCTAAGGAAAAAGCTTTATTAACCCAAAGATGAGTGAGGATACAAAAATATAGTTTAAAATATTATATAGATAACAGATAATAATAATAATAATAATAATAATGATGATAATGATGATGATAGATATTTTAAGGCTGTCTATCCTTTATGAATGGAAATGAATTACAGAGACTCTGGCAAAATTGTTATTGTGCATATACACACATGCACACACACATATATACACACATGTACAATACACACACAGATGCTATACAAAAAAGTAAACTCATTCACATCCACATGACAAATAATAAAACACTGACTACCAAAGAACAGAAAAGTAATAAACCAGGCAATGGGAGTCTATGCAAGTAAGATTGGGTTTAAGCATCAGATAACAACATGAGTTTAAAAGTAACCATTATAGAGGCACCTGGGTGGCTCAGTTAGTTAAGCATCCAACTCTTGGTTTTGGCTCAGGTCAGGAACTCACGTTTTGTGTGTTTGAGTCCCATGTTGGGCTCAGCACTGACAGTGTGGAGCCTTCTTGTGATTCTCTCTCCCTCTCATTCCCTCTCTTTCTGCCCCTCCTGCATGTATGTGCTCTCTCTCCCTCTAAATAAATAAATAATAAATAAATAAATAGCTTAAAAGTAATCATTATATTTACACAAAGGATACAGAAGGGCTGATGCATAGGAGCACATGTACCCAATGGTCATAGCAGCACTTTCTACAATAGCCAAATCATGGAAAGAGCCTAAATGTCCATCACCTGATGAGTGGATCAAGAAGATGTGGTATATATACATATACAATGGAGTATTACATGGCAATGAGGAAGAATGAAATCTGGTCATTTGTAGCAAAGTGGATGGACCTTAAGGGTGTCATGCTAAGCGAAGTAAGTCAGATGAAGAAGGACAGAAACCATGTTTGCACTCATAGGTCTAACAGGAGAAACCTAACTGAGGGCCATATGGAAGGGAAGGGGGAAAGAGAGCTGGGGAGAGTGAGGGACAGAAATCATGAGAGACTATTGAATACTGAAAATGAACTGAGGGCTAAAGTGGGGGGGAGGGAGGGATGGGGGGCATGGTGGGGGGGCCCTTGTGGGGAGAAGCACCAGTTGTTATATGGAAACCAATTTGACAATAAACTATTATAAAAAATTTAAAAAATAGTAACCATTATAACAGAAATAGAAGCATTTTAAATACCAAAATGCCTTTAGCAAAAAATTAAGGCCCTGTAGTAAAATAATTAATAGTAAATATGCAGTATATTTAATATAAAATTGTATAAGAGAGCTAACAACACACATATAAATTCCATCAAATGTAATTAGCTTAACTGACCATTCAGAAGAAGAAAAATTATCAAAATGGCTCACAAAGCAAAACATAACTCTACATTCTATGTGAAAATACACTATGAACAAAGTACTAAAAATGGGTAAAAATTAAAGAATGAGCAAAATAGATCAGAAAATTTAAACAAAATTCATGCAAATACTGTAAACTTTAGATGTGACAAGGTAAGCAAACTATAAATAAAATTAAGTAGAATGTTTTGTAATAACACAATTTGCAAAGAAGATCTAAGAGTTATTGGTAGCTCTGCACTAAAACATCAGCCACCACCCTCAAAAGGCAGAGATGAGAGGACATGCAACTATGAAGATACAGAGATTGCCCCAAAACTCATTCAGCTGGGAAAGACCTTCCCCTAAGCTGCTTGGACTACCGTCTTCTGCCAGCTCCCAGTGGTTCGCTCTCTAAAAATAGTCTTGCCCTACGGGAGCTGGCTCTTTCAAGAACAAGCCTTGTTTGGAACACTTGGGTGACTCAGTTGGTTACGCGTTTGACTTCTGCTCAGGTAGTGATCTCACAGTTCATGAGTCTGAGCCTGCTTCAAGCTCTGGACTGACCGCTCAGAGCTGGGGCCTCCTTCGAATTCTCTCTCTCTCATATAAATAAACATTGAAGAAAAAAAAAGAGCAAGCTTCCTCTCTGTTGACAGACTTCACCCAGAAGCCAATCAGTGAAAGACTATAAAAGGGACAACTCTGAAGGGCCATCCCACCTTCGGTGTGCCCCTCTGGGTTTGCTGGCTGAGCTTTTTTTTTTTTTTAATTGTGATATTCACTTTATTGTGGTGGTCTGGGGCCAGAATTACAATATTTCCAAAGTATGCCTGTATTTACTTATTCTGCTATGTCTAGTTGTTCTAGCCATTGTTGAACATGGAGTAATTTTTTTATTATTAATTTTTGCTTTTGTTTTATTTTTTAAAAATTTTAATAGTTTATTGTCAAATTGGTTTCCATATAACACCCAGTTGCTCTTCCCCACAAGTGCCCTCCTCCATTACCACCACCTCCCTTTCCCCTCCCCCTCCCCCTTCAACCCTCGGTTAGTTTTCAATAGTCTCAGGTTTTGCGTCCCTCTCTCTCCTCAACTCTCTTTCCCCCTTCCCCACCCCATTGTCCCCCATTAGGATTCTCCTGTTCTCCTGTTAGACCTATGAGTGCAAACATATGGTATCTGTCCTTCTCTGCCTGACTTATTTCGCTTAGCATGACACTCACGAGGTCCATCAAGACAGTATGGTATTGGCACAAAAAGAGACACTTAGACTGATGGAATAGAATATAGAACCCAGAACTGGGCCCACAAATGTATGGCCAATTAATTTTTGACAAAGCAGGAAGGAGTATCCAATGGAAAAAAGCCTTCCTCTTTAGCAGGTGGTGCTGGGAGAACTGGACAGCAACATGCAGAAGAATGAAATTAGACCACTTTCTTACGCCATACACAAAAATGGCTGGCTGAGCTTTTGTGGAGACTGCGTGACGTCCTAACTACTTCCTCTGGCCCATTCTGGCTCTTTCCATTCCTATCTAGAAGTATTGATTTCAAGAGCTCTTTTTTTTTTTCCAGCTTTGTTCTTTTTATTTATTTTTTGTCCTTGACAGAATGTATTAAATAAGCAAACACCACCAACAAGCAAAACAAGTACTACAATGTAAAAATATTTTTAAAAAATGATAACCCTCTCACATGCATAAATGAAAGGTTGCACACAAAGAACTCGCATCTTTTCAAGCTTCAATAGTAAATATTCTGCTACTATGTATTAAATACTGCATGGTTTGCCCAAGCTAAGATGAAACCACATCATAAATCAATAAGCATTTTGCATTTTCTTTCATTATCTACTCAAAGTCATGCCTACTGCACCTCTAAACATTTCATTAAATCCAATGATACAGCAAACACTCCCAAAATAAACT
>NC_043712.1:54910301-54936610 GCF_006229205.1 Suricata suricatta | reverse complement strand
TGCATATTAGAGAAATGATAAATATAAAATCAGTAAAGATATGAAAAATATTGCAATATTGCATTCAAATTGGAAATATTAATTAAAATGGAGGTTTTAAAACTGAGGGCTGAAGTGGGAGGGGGGAAGGGGAAGGGGGGTGATGGTCATAGAGAGGGGTACTTGTGGGGAAGAGCACTGGGTGTTATATGGAAACCTACTTGGTAGTAAACTAAATAAAAAAGAAATACAAATCATGATTTCGGTTTAAAGGCTAACATGTACAGAACTTGGAAATTTTATGCTCCTTCTTACAGTAAGAAACAGCTGAACAAATGGAAAATCAATGACCTATCTTGGGCACATCAAAGAACTGAGTTTGCAAGGGAAATGGCCACTTTGAACAAAAGTCAGAGTAACAGGACTCCAAGGAGTCACAGCTGGCAGCCAGTTTCTAACCTGGAGAAGAAACAGCTGGAGTTCTAAGCTGGGAGGGAGAATTCAAAAAAGGCAATTTTGTTGAATTGCCAAAGGATGAATATAGACTATGAGGATGAGTGTGAGAAAGTTTTGGGGGCAACACAAACTTCTATGGGCTTCACCTCCAGAAAACCAACCAGATTCTTGTGAAGACTTGCCAGGATAGCTCCCCTCATGAATCTGTCAGAGAAAGGACAAAAGTAGCCATTATATAATAGATTTAGAACTTTCTCCCTGACTCTCCAGGAAAAAGACATTGTCAAGCCTTATTTGATCTGGTGAAAGCTTATTTCCCCAACTTTAGTCCCCTATGGGCTTTCTGTCTCACAGAAAAAAAAGAAAGCCAAGAAGTTACAAAAAGGATTACAAAAGCTTACAACAGGGATACAACTCCACTAGTATACTAGGATTTATATTAAATTATAGAATCCTTTCACTTCCCCCTGCCTAGCCATCACACCAGTAAAAGGATTACAGTAGAAACCTCATCCAAAGAGTAGTTCTTAGGAAAGCCCAAAGACAACACAGAAGACCAATGCAAGGGTACTAGAGGAATTTGAATCTTCTGATGTCTACAGCCATAGCAAACACAGCATTATAAACACCCTAACTCCTAGTCAGGGAAATATAAATGCTTACAGTAAGACCCATTTACCTCAATTTCCATTTTCTGATACATCATATTAACATCCAATGAAAAATTTAAAAATTAAATGGTATTCTAAAAGACAAGAAAAAGACAGAGTCTGATGACACAAAGCAAGCATCAGGAACAAACAGATATGATGTGGAAGTTGGAATTACCAGGCAGGGAATTTAAAATAATTATGATTAATATAATGAAGAATTTGATGCAAAACCACATTGGGACAGTTAGGAAGTTTCTTACAAAACTTAACATACTGTTACCATGTGATCAATTAGTTGCATTTGATAATAATTTCAGGAGCTTCCTTTAATTATAAGAATATTTCATTGCATTCAGAAGGGAAGAATGAATTTATTCAGGTACACTACTTAGAAATGTGCCTAATACTTGATATACATTTTTATAGTTAATATTTAATGGCAATCACAAAATCAAAATGGTTTGAAATGATAGATATCTGTATGTAGTAATTTTATTTCTGTAGTTCTTATTCTCTAGTTCAGCTGTTTTTAAATCATTTTTGATGTATGCATTACTGTACACAATGCCATGTATAGCATCTGTTGCAGAATATTGAAAAGACATACAGATATAATCTTTATCTGAGTAATTTTTACCTTCATTTTGAACCTAGCACTCAAGAAATATGTGATTCTACAGCGTACAGTATTTTTAAGAACATTTCACTATTTTTATTTTGTTACATGATATTGCACAGGTATTAATGTTTATACTTTAGGCTTGTTTCAGCAGGTTAGAATTTAGAAAATGTAATTCACTTTTCCCTGCAATATAACATTACTGGGTACACAGAATTACATGTCCAATGAAACACTTTCAGGTCATTTTTATAAAAATGTTTGTTTAATATTCTTCTTCAACTCATCTAGAGCAAAGCCAATGTAAACAGAATTATTAGTGTTTATGTAAATCATGTACCAATGAATATCACCAATTGAATTTTGAATCTCTAAAATGTAAACAGTGATTATTTGTGTTTTTATAAACCTTTTAGATGAGCAGCAAAGTTTTTAATAAAATGAAAAAGTGATATATGTGCAATATAAAATAATATATGTATAGCATATCATAGTATATCTATAACAATTTGTTATTCACATTTTTGTTAGTTACTGTATTGTCATTGTTAAACTATTGTTCAAAAACTGGCCTGAATACACGGAGGACCAGGAAGGACTTAAGAAGAAGGCCACTCCAGGTTGCTAGGTGGCAAGTTTATCAAGCAAGGGAACTTACTTCCTAGGCTTGTATCGGGAAGCTGCAAGAAAAGCAGACGCTGCGTGCTCCCACCAGAATCTTAAGGTTTATATAGAGACCTTCACTGGACTGAGTCACATACACCTTCGAGATGATATCGACATACTACCATCTCAAGTCTTTGTCCTTGGGCAGCTTCTAGCATGCAGAAGAGAGTGAAGAGCCTTGAATTGCCAGGGTCCAGCTCACAGGTCAGTTGGAGGTCATGTCCTCTTAATGACCTCCTTTAACAGAAATCTTTTGGAAATATAATTATCTATTAGTTTTCGCCATTCACTAGGGTAATCACTCTAGATAGAATGTAGATGTCAGATATTTGACTTATTATACTTGGAAATTTCCACGCATTACTTTGAAATTTTCAATATTGCAGATAGAAGAAAAATTTCTTTCACATATTGCTGCTAATTTCCCAAGTAATACTTATATTCTCTGGGCCTCCTAGGAATCTAGGTCAGTGACTATCCACCCTGGTAGCCCAACGAAATCACTTTGCAGCAATTTAAATGATAGCCATATCCAAGGCACACTCCAGAACAATTGAACACAATCATTCAGGGTGAGTCCTATGTATAGGGTACTTAATTAAAGCTCTGTAAGTAACACTAGTCTGTAAGCATGGTTGAGAGTCACTCCAGCATTTTGACTTGATTCTGCTGTCTTTATGTTTTAACATGTTGATTCCAACATGAAACTTAGGCAACTTTTCAGGCTCCGCAACATATATTTAGTGTATATTAATTACTCCATTTAGTATCTCTTACCAGACATCATTTATTAATGATTTAATTATATATTTTAAGATGAGATAATTTTTAACAATAACTTGGAAATGACAGTGTTATATTGTCTATTTTATGTGTTCTTTTAGCATTTTGCATATGGTTCTTAAAGAATGCACTGCCTTCCATTGTAATGATTTGTATAATTGCCATATATTGGGAGAATTATGCAGGCAGACATCTTTGTACATTTGGTTTGACTATGTTCCAGAAAGCCTTGGTCACAGACATAAAAATATGCTTAATACATGCTGGATGAATAAATATATGAATGAATGTATACAATATTGGGTGGATTTTATTTTCTTCTCAAATGATTTTTTTCCATGATATCCAAAATATGAATAGAACTGAGAATCTTGTACAATAGTTGGGTATCTATTTGTAAGTGGCAAAACCCCAATTTAAATAAACATGTAAGAATTGAAAATCTGTCTGTTCTTTATTCCAAACAAAAGACTTGGGCTCCTACCAAGGATAAATAAAACCAAGGCTATGAAGACTTGTACATGTACACTACTTTTCTCCTTCCCTCTCCCCTCTCCCCACTAATTATCAATTTATCTTTATGGTCATGGTCTTCATTTTGTTGAATAGACTATATTCACCCATTGCAAAAAGAGAGGCTAACTATAAAAACAGATTCTAAACTACAAAAAATGAAATGAGAGTTGTGGAAGGAAGGTAGGCAGGGGGATGAGTTAGAGGGGTGATGGGTATTAAGGGGGGAATTTGTGATAGCACTGGATATTGTATGTAAGTGATGAATCACTAAATTGTATACTTGAAACAAATATTGTATGTTAACTAACTGGAATTTAAATAAACACTTGGAAACACACACACACAGGATGTTTACCCATTGCTACATTGCAAAAACCAGCTCTGGATTACATGCTTCCCATCAAAACAAAAAGAAAGGCTCCCTTGCCATCACTAGTAAGAAAAACACAGTAAGTGGTTACCTAGGGTGGTCCAACTTAACAAATGACTCACCCTGGAATAAAGAGTTACTGTGAGAGTCATGATTGTCTCATCCCAGTTCATATGTTCCGCTATATCCAAAGAGGCAAGTCTGTCACCAGAAGGACAATGAAAGCACAGGCACAGCTATAAGGAAGTGGAATGTTGGTAGAAACTGCAGGTTTTCTCATTTGTATCTGATGAAACTGACATTCAAGGACTAGAAGACCAGGGATAAACTAAAGAGAAAACATAACACTGATGAGAAATTCAAGTGCATTAACTTCATCCCCCTATCATAACACTCACAACATCCCACAAAGGTTAGTAGCTGTTGATGAATTGTTAGTATTTATTAATCTTTCCCTCAGCTTCTGGAGGTCTTCAAATACTCTCCATATAAGAATGGCAGGATAAGTACTCTATTTTATTAGTAAATTATGATGTTTCATATTATTATGTCATGCACATAAACTTTAACATATATGATTCCATATCTGACATGTATATAATAACATTACTGTTGGATATGAAGTTCATAAAAAGTTATAGAGATAATATTTTTAGTTTGTCATAATTTTTGTAAGAGATGAAGCCAGGGAGTAAATGTAATTGACTAAAGAGAGAGAAATGAGAACAAAATAAATAGAAGGCCAACAAAAAACATCTATAGAAAGACTACATTTTTTTTTGTAGAGAATGTAGCAGAAATTGAGATGGTGAAGGGAACAGAAACCGTTCAGCTTGCAAGGCAATGAGAATAATATTCACCCCTTAAAGAGTAAAAGAAGAGGATATTTGCATTAGAAGAAGATTAATGGTTAGCAGTTTCAAAATTTAGTAGGACTAAATTTGACACGAGGTAAACATTAATATTTGAAAAATAGTATCAGTAGAATAGAAAAAGTCTCATTAGAAAAATCAACAGTTAGGATAAGAAATGTTGAATGTGAAGCTGGAGACATTGAATATAGATTATTATTTTTCAGTTTTAAAATAGAAGTAATAAGATACTGGATAATAATTTCAAAAGGGAGCATAATATAAGACAATCAAATTTTTAGTATAAGGAAAAAAAATTTTAAGTATAGATGTAATATATGGTCAAAATTTGTCTAGGTAGAAAACAACAGTGTCCCCTTGAGACATGATGTTTTCCTTTTTTGATTGGAAACCATGACTTTTGCCAAAACTGAGTGACAGTCCATGGAAAAAGCACCTGTGTCTGTAGATATATATCAATATTTATCTATCTATAAATAGACATACATTCAGAAAAAGACAATGTGTATGTGTGAAAGTGGCGAAGTCCTGTATTATTATCTATAATTACACACAAAACCTACTAAACAAACTTCCACTGAAAAATGCCACACAGAGGGATGTATCCCCACATATTTGCTTGATTTTACTTATCCATTTTGCCAGGTGAAAATAATTTCAAAGAATCCATTACAAACGACTCCAAATCATATGAACTTATCTAATTATTATTACAGGCTGGAGGAAGCACAACATGCTGTACATATATCATTACAGACTTTGCCAATCATTTCTGCTGATACAATATAATTTCATTAAAAATTCCTTAGGAACAGTTAATGTTATTTTCTGTATCTTATGGAATAAAATCACGATTATAAATTTACTATAGCAAGATAGCCTTTATTATGTCACATTTTTTCTTTTTATTTAAAAAAAATTTTTTTTAATAGTTTATTGTCAAATTGGTTTCCATATAACACCCAGTGTTCTTCCTCACAAGTGCCCTCCTCCATTACCACCACCTCTGGTACTGGCACAAAAACAGACACATAGACCAATGGAATAGAATAGAGAACCCAGAACTGGGCCCACAAATGCACCACCAATTAATTTTTGACAAAGCAGGAAAGAGTATCCAGTGGAATAAAGACTGCCTATTTCACATTTATTTTGTTCACATTATTGACTGTATCTCATGCCCTTGTTCTTTGTGCCTGTACCTAGAGATTGTTATCAAGTACTTTCATACAAGAGCTACTTTTCACATTTTAATTTTTAGCATCACAAAGTAACCAAAGTCTTACCCATTTTCTGCCCTCTAAGGTTTTTTAAACATATCCTATAAAGTCATTCTTTCTCTCAAATTGACTTAATAAATACCCCTCATATGACAATAGGTAGGGAATCTAGGAAAGCTACAGAAAACAAAATAAAATAAAAATTATTCTTGTTATTCAGTTGACAAGAATGCTCAGATTTTAGTGTAAAGACACTATTACATTAATGTAAATGAATATATTTTACAGATAAATGCAAATTTCACATGAACTTAAAGGAAATTAGTAAAGCTCAATTATTAAAGCTTGAGGATTGGATTGTTTCTGGATATGCTCTCTGGACCCCTGTAGATGGTTGCTTACTTTCTTCTAATCTGATGATTTCTTCAGGAAGGAAGAAAGAAAAGAAACAAGATGTGAATAAAAGATTTGTGCATTATAGTGATATTTGTAGATTTCTTGTCCCTCAAATTTGCTTATTTGGGATTCTGTAACTAAATTTACTTGTTGATGAAGTCCCAGCCCTTTGCTTAAAATGGTTTGTTCACTATTCCCAACCAGATGTCCAATTTGTTTATGGGATTTCTTGCTTTTGTTGAAGACATGGTAATCATTACAGATGGCTTAAGAGAGAAGGAAGTGAAGATAAAAGGAGAGATTAAGGAAATGGAAGAAAAGAAAGATGAAGAGAAAGAGAAAAGCTATGTCTCAGTCTGTCCTTATGTGTCTCATTCTCCTTGTTTCTGTGATTGCATGCATCCTTCTATTTAAAATTGCTGAACAATTTTCAACCTACTAGACTCACCCTATCAAAGTTTTTATATATGTGTTTTTCACCCTGCCATCATCTATATAGGAAATAAGCATTGATAGTTACCTATGTGTAAGCTCAAATACATCCCTAAGTTAGTGATCTCAACACAGGTGCAAATTTTGCCTAAAATTTCATCTCTCTCTTTTTGAGAGTATTGTATGATTTTTAAACACAGTTAATGATGTTCTTTGTAACATTTCCATCAGGGAATGTAGCCAAAATTTTGACATATTTTACATTGTAATCTGGGCATTTTGGAAACTTGAAAGAAATGTGGTTCTCAAATAATTTACAATAATTTTTAAGTAACATTAAATATATTCATTAATCCATACACAACTTTAGAATAAGGGTTAATATATTGGCAGCAAATGAACTGGTAAACTAGCTGTTTCTTTAATTATTCACTCAAAAAAAAGTTTCACTCATTAAACACATACTTCTTTTTCCCACTGCTTCCCCGAGACCAAGCCAGTTGATAAAGCCAACAGTGGAAAAAAATAAAATACACTCCCTGCCTTAGAGAAGTTCACAGAATGGTAGTATGTACTAGGATAAATGATTTTTGGAATTTCTTGTCCCCTAGGTGTGCATGGCTACCTGTATTATTTATTTTTTGTGCTTAGTGTCGGGGAATTAATCATAGAAACAACATGTATGGGACAATGCTGGTGAAACCACTGAGATCATTCATGCCTTAGAATCTCCTGGGTTGAGTAAATATGTGTGAAATGGTGACAAGGAAACTACAAAGGTCAGATCAGAGAGACACGAGAGGGTCAGGGATTTTCCCGTAACAGACTGTAGGCAAATTGATTCATGAAGGACTGATTCTCTCTCTTTGCAGATAACCAGACAGTATCTAAGCAAAACAGAGTATCCCTTCTATGATTTTCTATGGTGGCTGCAGTGGTGACTCTCCAGTGACAACTGAGGAGGCAGTTGTTCTTTGTGCCTGTACCTACAAATTGTTTTCAACTATCAATTGAGGGGGCAATCCAATTTATCTGCAGTTTTTGTTTCATGTGTTTTCTGGAAGGACCACAAGACTGCTGACTGGAGTGGTTTCCTAACCTTAGAGGAGAGGGGGTGGATTTTGAGAAGATTTTTACCATATGATCAGTTTCACCACTGCACTCCCATAAAAATATTTGGCTTTAAGAAACAGAGTGCCAGGAATACTTGAATTGAACAACTTTAAAGAATTATTGAGGAAAGGAAACATCAGAGGAAATAAAATTGCTAAGCTTCCCTCTATGGTGGAAGAGGTGATAAAAATATTAAGAAATACTATTATCCATAGTGAATAGAATTATATGATAGGGAAGTTTGCAAGTCATGCGACATAAGAGAAAGAACAATCAATGATGTTTTAGAACACCTGCCCTATGACGCATTTCCTCCAATATGCCCTTGTTCTACATGGCCCAGATTATATACCACTGCATCCGTGAATTCGTCCCAATGAGTTTACCTGGAAAAGTACCACTACAAGTTTCAAAGTTTTTATATTTTTCACTTCCTTATTTATAGCACTATCATACTTAAACATATAATATGTTGACCTAACAGAAAGATATAGGTGAGAGAGCTCAGGAAAACTGCTTTATAATTTCATATTGCTAATTTTCTCATTATGTTTTATCATGTACCTTCATTTTGTTTACTCTTGCAATGGGCTTATATCTATGTACTTTCTCAAGGGAAGTAACTGCATAATTTAGTCTTTACAACACAGATTTTGTCATGTATTTCAGAATAGTCTAATTGCTACCATGGAATCTTATCAATAAATAATTTTTTTCTCTGTTTTTCATTTAGCCAGCTAATAAGCAAATTTATTCAAATATAAGCACAGGAATGTCCATTATTAATAACATGTCAATAGAAAAATTGATATATTAATGTGGCATCTAGCATCTTGAATGCAGTGATTTTTAAAACACTGAGAGAAGGGTAAGGTTTGTTCTTTAGAAATACCTTAGAATCATTGCAGAAGACAGGAATGGGTGAAGTTTGGTGTACAAGCAGAAATCAGTGGACTACTCCTTACTCCATCTTCAACCAGTAAAGTTCAGTTTTTAATTTCATTTAACGTGGCGCTGTCAAATTCAATTTTAAAAAGTCAGATGTTAAAAAGTATTTGAAATTGAAGTGGCGGTTCTTTTTATGAACTCCAAGACTCATATTCTCTATGATTTCTTAGTTAACAGATTTTTCCATGATCAAACCAGGTTTTCAAAATCACCCTTCCCAAGTGATATTTTATTACTTATTTGACTACTTGAAGTAATAGCTTTGTGTCTGCATTCACAAGGATATATCTTGGAAACGGCTCTGTAAGAACTCTTTCACGGGAGTCAGGAATATAAGAAAATTAGTATCATAAATGAATCAAGCATTTAGTTTTACCTAGAAAGTAATAAATCAAGATAGACTCATGATTTTGACAACTGGTCTGAAAGAATTTTTATTTTATGTAAGTTAGTTTCAAATGGCAAACCTAATGACATGTCCTTTATTTATGACACCTTAATTGGATATTTCCTATCTAAGCCTAGAACCATTGCTTTCCATCTGAAATGTAGACAAATACTGAAACAAATAACAGTGTTTATATTTAACTACAGGGGCAAATTTTAGATTAAAAATACACAAATCTATATTTTGTGTTTGAGTTAGAGTGAATGAAATCTTCACTACTTCCTGTTCAAAATATTTTGGTATTAAATCCTATATTTAGGCCTTAGTAGTTCTTATGAATACTTTGGTGCAGAGAAAATGGTCATGCTGTATTATGACAAGATCCTATTGTAAATTTAATAAATTAAAATTCATTTCTATCATATAGTGATAGAAATATAATAGAATAAAATATAAATAGAAATATTACTGTAACCCATTAAGATCAGTTATTTTTAAATATCTACAAACATGGCAATGTTACATGTTGTGTACAGCAAAATATATTTGTTTCTTAGTAGACACACATCAAACAAGTACAGTGTTCTAAAACTCATGTTCCTTGCTCGTACGTCATTTCCTCATTGTCTTACAGTTGTCCAAGCCCTTTTCCATAACAATCTTGAGCCAGCTTACCTAAATTGTTAAAATGGTGTAGACTTGCAATTTCTTTTCACAGATTTCATTGAAATCAAAGTTACATGGTCATTAATTGCTAGTAAAACTTCTAATCCAGGTAAAATTGATTTTAGTTTAAGCAGTTTTTCTGCATTGTTTAAGAAGCTACTGATTCCAATCTAGAGACTGTGATATTATTAATTTAGCTCTGCTGCTCTCAGGGTAATTAATAATCAATTTAGCTTGTGTTCCTTTTAATTCATGCCATAACAAAGACAAAACTGTCTGCTTTGTGTGTCAGAGAACTAGACTGGAAATTAGAATCTTTAGTGTTCACAGAAATATTTTGTTTATGGCATTGGGTTTTCAAAATTTCAAAGTAAGAACTATGCAGTTTTAAATTAACTTTAAAATCAATTACATAGGATGTGCCAAATGCCCTTTCATTTGAAGTACACATTCATAACAACTTTATTGATTGCATCTGTTAGAATCATCTATTAACTAAAGATACACCCTTGGCTTACCTTCACATTTGACCCAGCAAGTCTGGAAAGTATAAAGGTAATTTTCTGCAAGAAAGAGAAGACAAAGGCTATTTTTGTCTATTTCCTGATTCAATTGCCTTGAGAGTGGATTTAAATCAAAATAGGCTTAACTATATCATAACTTTAAGGCTTTAAGGACCCCATGAAGGCAAATGGTGTATTCTCTTTGTTTCCTTTGAAAGTCAACCACTGACATTTCTGTTCAAAGCCATATTATCAATAATATTTATAAACTGATAAGTGACAAAAGTAGAAAATGATACTTGACTCTTAATTTCATTGTCTCTTTCTGCATTAAGACATAAAACCATAACTTTTATGAAAGTTGATAATAATCAAATAAACTCTTGAAATTTATACACTGGCAATTGATGGGGAGGGGGCAAAATTGTGCTTCTGTCTGCTGTAAAAAGATAAGTTCAAAATATATGTGATTTCTCTTGCATCTAAGGGATTTCATTCCCACTTTAATTCTTTCTTTTCAACTAATATGTATTTATAACTGATTTCTTAAATTCAACTAATTGGTACCTAACACAAAGTGTTTAGCTGTATTTTTCTCCACCCAACTTCTTTAGAGATAAGTATTACTAGACAAATATTAATTTTAAGAGCAAGTAAATTATACAATGGAAAAGAAATCTGTGCTATAGAATATTTCTTTAAACTCTAATTAGTCCATTAAAAAGGAATTTTTGAGAACTCCTTGTGCTAAGTACTGTGGAGATATATATATATCTGCAACATCTGGTGGTAAGAACAATTGTAGACAAATACAAGGCACTCTGAAGGACAGGTTAAAAAAAAAAGTAAACATTTACGATTTGAACAGGGTAGGAATCAGAGAGTGTATGCATGTGGAAAATTTATTAAACTCTCTCTCTGAATATTACTTTGATCTTGTTCTCTCTCTCTGAGATTCCAATTCCCAGTATGTTAGACCTTTTCACTGTATCCTGATGATTCTAACAATCTTTTATCTTTCTTTTTTTTTTGTTTTGTTTTGCTCTCTGCGATTCAAATGAATATTTCTATTGACTTCTCTTTCATTCCCTAATTCTCTTTTCTGATGACTCCATGTACTATTATATACCGAATTTTTAATTGCCTATCTTTCAGTTTTCGTTTTGGTTCTGATTCTTGTTTGGTAGAGTAATTTCTGATAGATTAGAATCATCTTTCAAGAACGGCTGAATGCTATTCTCTCTTAAACAAATAGGATAGGAATAGAACATCTTAAACTAATTAGAGGCTGAGCTGACTAGAAGCTGGCTTAGAGTTTTTGTTAAACTTTACCTACACTTGTGTCCAACCTGAGAGTCTAGGGAGTTTGTTGAGGCTTCTCTTCCTTGGAAGGTTCTGAATTCCAATATTTGTCTCATCACTCTAAGCCTGTTATAAAATACCATCTGTTTCAACATCATTCTACTTAGTTTGGCAGAATTCCCAATTCAGGAAAGCCTCCTGGGAAAAGCTGCTGAGGGTAGGGCTCACTTCCCCTTATTTTCCTTCACACTGGACTATTGACTCCCTCCAGTGAGAGCCAAATTCCTTTCTTTGCTTCCACAGCTTTCTGAGACTGCCAAGACTGCTCTTTATCAGCTACACAGCTATAACCACTGGATTTGTCAGCATCTTTCCTGATAAATGGCCAGGAAGGAAGTCTGCTTGCAGAATTTCAACTCAATATTTCAGTGACTCAACTTGTTATTTTTTCTTTCTGCAATTTTGACCCTAAAACCTTTTTGTCTCAGCAGCTTTCTGGTGATTTCATAGATGTATTTTCTACTCTCCTGTGACAGGATCATTAGCCTGATAGAAGCTACTCATTATCTCCAGAAGCAAGATTACTAAACAACTCATTTGAACATTATGTATATGACACTTGGGGAAAGACTGGATGATAAAGTAAGAAAAGTCAATTTGAAATGGATCATACATGCCATATTCAAACACATGATCTGTGTGATATCCTGTTGAAGACATTTAAGCAATAGAGGGTTATGGAATTTACATTTAAAAAAGACAAAGCTGCCAACATGGAAGATTGGTTGGAAGAATATGAGAGTAGAATCTTTCCATTTTTGTTGTATTGAATTTTAATGGAAAAGGAATTTAAGAGATCAGGAGAAACAATCATTGGGGAATTTTTGTAGAGAGAGAATATATCTTTAGAAGATATATTTCCTATTGAGAAAACACAGTTTTCTCAAAAGGATTATTCTAAAATGTTAATCTCTCATCCTGAAAAGATAGATAAAAATGATAAAAGAAGTGATAAATAATATCTGGAGGTAGATAAGCACTAACATTTTATTAAACTATATTTTTACTTTAATCCTTAAATCTGAAAACTTCACATATTTTTACTCATATTTGTAAAATGAAGTAACTCATTTCTCTTTTGAAAATAAATTGCATAATGTGAGAATTGCTAGACATAAACCTTGATTTCATAATAGAGATATCACAAAAATTAAATATCACACAATAAAAAAATGCATATCTCCAGTAATATGTCATTTTTTATTCACAAATGGTATAAGCACATTGAAAATGCAAGAAGAACCCATGTAATCCTAACTTAAATCTTTAAATTGTATCATTTAAATAAAACAATAGATTTCACAATTTCAATTCACAGCCCATTTTCTTCTTTCTTCTAATAAACTGATGAATTATTTTATCATTTTATCCCCAAGTAAAAAACATTTGGGTGATACAAAAACATAATTGTTATATAGACTAATAAGAATAGAAATGAAATCAATATTTGGACTATTATGAAACCACCATTATTATTTTCAAATAATCAACATACACCGTTGATTATCACTATCAGCATATTGTATCAAACCCCCTTTCATAAAAGACAATAACTTATAGGTAGTAAATATTTCATATATAGTTGCACCAATGAAATATTTAAGAACACAAATAGCAAAGAACTATTTTACTCTTGGAAAGATACTGCATAACTCAGGAATCTGGATAACATGGTGAGAAACTATAAGAATAAAAAAGGTTGAAGCCTCTCCTAGAAAGAAAAGTTAATTTTTTCTCTTATTTTGGGCTTGCCCAATATAGATATAGCTGCATAATAATCATAACTGTGCCATTTTTCTTTGTGTATTTTAGTTATGATAATATTTGTTTTGTTATAAATTCAGCTGTCATCTGCTTTATGTTATTAAATTTCTTAGAAAATGTTTCTTTCATAAAGTTACAAAAAGTGAAATGCAGAAAAGGAAAAGAAAACAATGTCAGCACATATGGTGTTTAAATTTTTAAGAAGTCCAAAATGGAGTGAATTAAATGATATCATAATAAAATTTTACATTATTACATAGTTTTATTAATCCTCTAAAGTCAGCTGGTTGGGAAATGATTTGATAAAATCATTGATATTAAAAACAATGAACTTTAGAGATTGTACTATCAATTTATTTATTAAAATCAAATGCCAACAATGTGAATATTAACATACAAATCATCTTTAGAAAGTTCTGATTTGGGGCGCTTGGGTGGCTCAGTCAGTTAAGCGTCCGACTTCAGCTCAGGTCATGATCTCAGGTTCATGTGTTCGAGCCCTGCATCAGGCTCTGTGCTGACGACTAGCTTATAGTCTGGAGCCTGCTTCTGATTCTGAGTGTCCCTCTCTCTCTCTGCCCCTCCCCTGCTCATGATATGTCTCTCTCTGTCTCTTAAAAATAAATAAATGTTAAAAAATTAAAAAATAAATAAAATAAAAAGCTCTGATTTTATTTTTTGTAATCAATCACATGAGAAAATATGACTTATGCTTAATTCAGCCCTGAATGGATGTTTTCCAAAAATGATTTTATTATGACCTTTAGATAGCAATTTCATTACTATAATTCTGAGAATTACATGAGGGTTTAAAAATTAATTTCCATTAAGCTGTATTAATTATGCTGTATATTATAGCAATGTACTAATTACCTAAATTCAAGTAATCATAAGCAACCAAATCTAGGAGTAAGAAATTTTAATATCTCATATACTATAAAATATGTGATTGAATAGTATAAAATTAATTTTTTTTTAATTTAAACAATTAAGAGACCAAATGATTGTTTTTCTTTGGGGTGGAGAGAGTATCTCCTTAAACAACAGGGCTTTATAAAATATAAATTATATTTTATTATTATTCTGTGGTCATACTGTTAATAGAAATATTCAAATAAAATGAATTACAAGGCATAATTGGATTTTAAATGTTTTTCAATTTATTTTTAAACTTTTTAAAAAATGTATTTTATTTATTCTTGAGAGACAGAGAGAAACAGTGCGATCAGGGGAGGGTCAGAGAGAGAGGGAGACACAGAATCTGAAGCAGGCTCCAGGCTCTGAGCTAGCTGTCAGCACAGAGCCTGAAGTGGGGCTCGAACCCAAGAACCATGAGAACATGACCTGAGCTGAAGCCAGACACTTAACCGACTGAGCCACCCAGGCGCTGAAATCAAGAGTGGGATGCTTAACTGACTCAGCCACCCAGGTGACCACAAGTCATAATTTCTCAGAACAACTGGGTATATTGATAGAAATTGACATGGAAATGTATGCAATGTTAGTGACTTGGAGTTCAATTAAAAAAAATTTTTTTAACATGTATTCGTTTTTGAAAGACAGAGAAAGACAAAGTATGATCAGGGGAGGAGCAGAGAGAGAGGAATACACAGGATCTGAAGCAGTCTCCAGGCTCTGAACTGTCAATACAGAACCTGATGTGGATCTGGAACCCAGTGACCACGAGATCATGACCTGAGCTGAAGTTGAACACTTAACCGACTGAGCCGGCAATGCGTCCCTGATTTGGATTTCAATTTTGGAGGCAATTTTAATAATTTGGAGTTTTGTCAATGTATTTATTGCTTTATACCTAGACATTATGTGCAGGGCATAAAATTTTAAAGAGTGTATCTCCATTTTATTTGTGGCTGATTGTTTCTATTATTAATTTTCATATAACACAATGTACCCCTAAACAAAACAATGACAATGACAACAGTTTATTTTCTTCACAAATCTGTATGTGCAATGACATGGAGGAAAGACAGCGTTCCCCCCTCTAGATGTCAGCTGGGCTCACTTGAAGACACTTGATTCTGGCTGTCAGCCTTCCTGCCTACCAGAGGAAAAATACATCCTCTATGAAGAGAAATTACATCTTTTGGGCCCTTTATATTTTTAAGGGATAAAAAAGAGTATCTTTTTTAACTTGATGCACCAAAATACTGGAACTAAAACCAGCATATTAAGACAGACAATAGGTATAGACTTAGATTTTATACAGAATCTGGTGTAAGTTGCCAATGTCTTTAACTTGGCAGTATTATCTTCCAGAAAATAAAAAGGTAGAATATCTCATCAGAGACCTAGAATTGAGTCGTTAAAATAAATTGTAACTATATTAATTGTAAAATGTACAAACAGCTACTTGAAAAGCACATTAATTTCTTAAAGAGTGAAAATCATATATACCTGGGTTTTGAAGAAATATGACTTTTAAAATACACTGGTATCATTTATCTCAAAACAATTCTTGCAAAAATCAGATTTAAATTCCCAATACAACCCAATTCTAAAGGTTTTTCTGAAGCAAAGTTATCACTGAATACAACTGTAATATTGTTTTGGTAAGGTGCAGAATCAGACAATTACTTTACGGCGTGAACTTTGCTCATGAACTATAACAATATGTTTTAAAAATTTGTAAATAATGTCTTTCATTAAGTTGTTCACCTCTGCTCATGGAAAGATTTATTATAATTATTTAGCATTCCTTACTGCAATAGAAATTCACCGTGCCATAATTATCATTAGCAGTTTTAATGGCATTGCATGAAAAAAAATGCAATATATATTATGAAATGTATCCAAATCAGAAGAATGAGATAAACTGAAAAATTAGACTGAACTGTAACTGTCATTTCTTTGAACATATACTGACAACATTCTTTGAGAGTAACTTTTATCTTACAGTTATCAAAATTATATTTTATAGCTACTTACAATTTTGTAAAATAATTTTACATAACTACAATGTTTTTACATAACTACAATGTATTGAATCCCTGCCATGTATCATGATGTTTTCTAAAATGACAATCTTTTTCTCTAAACGACAATATTTAATGACAAAGTTATAATTATCTCAGTTTTCCAATAAAAAATGAGGCTCTTAGGACTTGGTAAGATCACAACTGTAGTAAGTGCCAGAAGTGTGGTTTGGTTTCAGTCTATGATTCCAAAGCACCAGAAAATACCACCACCTACAGTATCCCTTTGATCCTCACAACATTGAGCAATAGTTTAGGATTTTTTTCTGCTCATTTCATAGACATGAAACTGAATCATGGAACCAATAAGTGATAATTAAGTTATGTTGTGGAGAAAATGTTTGCTCAAGTCAGTTGACAGCAAATATAATTTTCTCATTTTTTTCCTGAAAACAATTATATATATTTTTTAAAAAATTGACTATTATATAGCCTTGTTGACTTTAGTTGCATTAGGTCTGAATTTTACATAGTAGTTTGTCACATAGTAGTTTGTTTTAGTTCAATGTTTATGGTCAAAATCATGAACTTAAAAATTACATTCAATATCAGAGTTGTGAAACAGTACTTGTTTAAACCTGATCTCTGCAATTGAATTGCAAGAAGTGTATTATTCTAAGGCAGAAGAAAGAAATTTTGCACTGCTTAAAAAAACAAACAAACAAACAAACAAAATCTCAGGAAGCATTACCGAGGACATAGTCCTGAGCAAGGCACATAGCAGTGATCTCACATGGTATAGACTCTTTGGAAACTCTGAAGATCCTGACAGCAGCTGGGAGACTCCTGGTTTTGCAGTCGAGACAAGCCTCTTGGGTTACCTGATGGTTGAAAGAAGATCTCCAGCTAGAAAGAAAGGAGAGTGGATCTTGTGTCTGCTTCTCTAGCTCAGACCTGGAAAAACTATCTTACCCAAGTCACCTGCCATTTCTGGACAGTGCAAGACAGTAATGTCAGCCTCTGAACTCCATCTGTTTGAAGGTTTCCTTGAGAAACAAACCAAAGTACACATATTAGAGAGTTCCAAATATCACTATGAGTAGAGAAATAAAATAACCTAGGTCTAAGTCATAAGAAGAGAGACCAAGGGACCCCATTAAAAGAGCACTTCCTGAATGGACAGGACCTGGACAGTGTAGGAGCCTCCTTTAATATAGCAGTACTCACAGGTGCAGAAGGAATGAAAAGCTTTTAAAACTTACAAGAGACAGAAGGCTTTCCAAAATAACAAACTGGAAGAACTCTCCTCAAAAGAAATTCCAGGAAGAAGTGAGAGCTAAAGAATTGGTCAAAACATATATAAGCAACATAATGGACCAAGAATTTAGAACAACAGTCATAAAATTAATAGCTGGGCTTAGACAAGTCATAGAAGACAGCAGAGACATTATTGTTACAAAGATTATTGATCTTAAAAATAGTTATGATGAATTTAAAAAATTCTATAAATGAGGTGCGTAATAAAATGGAGGAGGCAACTGCACAGATTGAAAAAGCAGGGAGAAGAATAGGTGAATTATAAGATACAATTATAGAAAAAGAGGAAGCTGAGAAAGAGAGAGATAAATTGATCTAGGAGCATGAAAGGAGAATTCAAGAACTGAGTGATGCAATCAAATGGAACAATATCCATGTCATAGGAACTCTAGAAGAGGAAGAGAGAGAGATAAAGGGGCTGAAGGGGTACTTGAACAAATTATAGACAAGAACTTCCCCAATCTGGGGAAGGAAACAGACGTTGAAATCCAAGAGGCCCAGAGAATTCCCCTAGAATTAACTTGAATTGATCTTCTGCATGACATATCATAGTGAAACTGGCAAAACATAAGGATAAAGGGAGAATTCTGAAAACAGCTAGGGATAAAAGGGCACTAACAATAAACGGAGACACATCACAGTAGTAGCAGACCTATCTACTGAAATATGGCAGGCCAGAAAGCAATGGCAGGAAATCTTCAATGTGATGAAAAAAAAATGCAGCCAAGAGTTCTTTATACAGCAAGTCTGTCATTCACAACTGAAGGAGAGATAAAGGTTTTCCCAAAGAGAAATTGAAGGAATTCATCACCACTAAACCAATCTTACAAGAAATCCTAAAAGAGACTCTGAGAAAAATGTTGCAAAGAACACAAAGTACCAGAGACAACACTACAAGCATGAACCCTACAGAGAACACAATGACTCTAAAACCATATTTTTCAAAATTAACACTGAATGTAAATGGACTAAATGCTCCAATCAAAAGACATAGGGTATCAGAATGGATAAAAAAAAATCTATCTATTTGCTGTCTACAAGAGACTCATTTTAGACCTGAGGTCACCTTCAGATTGAAAGTGAAGGGATGGAGAAATATCTATCATGTGACTGGAAGTCATAAGAAACCTGGAGTAATCAAACTAATATCAGACAAACCAGACTCTAAAGTTAAGGCAGTAATAAGAGATGAAGAAGGGCTTTATATAAGAATTATGGGTCTATCCATCAGGAAGAACTAAAACATAACAAAAACATAGAACAATTAATAACAAACATAAGCAATCTTATTGATAAGAATGTGCTAATTTCATGGGAATTTAGTACTCCACTAACAGCAATGGATAGATCAACTAGACAGAAAATCACTAAAGAAACAATGGACTTGAATGACACACTGGACCAGATGGACTTGACAGATATATTTAGAACTCTACATCCTGAGGGTATGGAATTCACTTTCTTCCTGAGGCCACATGGTATCTTCTCCAAGATAGATCAGGTACTGGGTCATAAAGCAGCCCTCAATAAATATAAAATAATAGAGATTTTACCATGCACACTTTCAGATCACAATGCTATGAAACTTGAAATCAACCACAGGAAAAATCTGGAAAACCATCAAAAAATATGGAGGGTAAAGAACACCCTACTTGAGATTGAATTAGAGAAGAAATTAAAAATAATATTGAGAAACAAATGAAAATGAAAATAAAACAATCAAAACTCTTTGGGATGCAGCAAAGGCATCCTAAGAGGAAAGTAGGTTGAGTCCAGGCCTATTTCAAGAAACTAGAAAAAGTGCAAATACAAAATCTAACAGTGCACTTAAAGGAACTAGAAGGAGATCAGCAAGAGAACACCAAACCAAGCAGAAGAAAAGAAATTATAATGATCAGAGCAGATATAAACAATATAGAATTTTAAAAAGAAAGCTGTTGAACAGATCAATGAAACCAAGAGCTGTTTTTTTATGTAAAAAAAAATTGATAAACCTCTAGGTAGGCTTCTCAAAAAGAAAAGAGAAAACACCCAAATAGACAAAATCACAAACGAAAATGGATTTATTACAGCCAATCCTACAGAAATCCAAGCAATTATCAGGGAATACTATGAAAAATTATATGCCAACAAACTGGACAACCTAGAAGAAATGAACATATTCCTAAATACACACACACTTCCAAAATCCAAAGGGGGAAGAGATAGAAAATGTGAACAGACCCATAACTAGTGAAGAAATTGAATTAGTTATCAAAAATCTCCCAACAAATAAGAGCCCTGGACCAGATGGCTTCCCTGGGAAATTCTACAGACATTTAAAGCAAAGCTAATACCCATTCTTCCCAAGCTATTCCAAAAAATAGAATGGAAGGGAAAGTTACAGATTCATTTTATGAAACCAGCATCAGGTGGACTTCAAAACCAGAGAGAGACCTGGCAAAAAAAAGAGAACAGCAGGCCAATATCCCTGATGAACATGGATGCAAAACTCCTCAACAAGTTACTAACAAAGCAAAATCAGCAGCATATAAAAAAGATTATCCTACATGATCAAGTGGGATTCATTTCTGGGTTGCAGGGCTGGTTCAATATTCACAAATCAATCAATATGATACATCACAATAATTAAAGAAAAGATAAAACCCATATAATTCTGTCAATAGATGCAGAAAAAGCATTTGACAAAATACAGCATCTTTTCTTATTAAAACCCTTGAGAAAGTCGGGATAGAGGAACTTACTTAAACATCATAAAAGCCATTTATAAAAAGCACACAGTAAATATCATCCTCATTGGGGAAAAACTGAGAGTTTTCCCCCTGAGATCAGGAACACTACAGGGTTGTCAACTCTCCCCACTGTTGTTTAACATAGTGCTGGAACTCCTAGCATCAACAAAAAGACAATGAAAGGAAATAAAAGGCATCAGAACTGACAAAGATGATGTCAAACTTTCACTTTTCATAGATGACATGATACTCTACATGGGAAACCCAACAGACTCCACCAAAAGTCTACCAGAACTGATCCATGAATTGAACAAAGTCAGGGCACAAAATCAACTTACAGAAATCATTAGTTGCATTTTTATACACCAATAATGAAGCAACAGAAAGAGAAATCAAGAAACTGATCCCATTCACAATTGCACCAAAATCCATAAAATACCTAGGAATAAACCTAAACAGAGATGTAAAAGATCTGTATGATGAGAACTATAGAAAGCTTATGAAGATAATTGTAGAATAAAGAAATGAAAGAACAATCCATGCTCATAGATTGGAAGAATAAATATTGTTAAAATGTCAATACTACCCAAAGCAATTTACACATTCAATGCAATCCCCATAAAAATTGCACCAGTTCCTCTCAAAGCTAGAACAAGTTATCCTAAAATGTGTATGGAACCACAAAAGACCCCGAAAAGCCAAAGTAATATTGAAGAAGAAAACCAAAACGGTAAGCATCACAATCCCAGACTTTAGCCTCTATACAAAGCTGTCATCATCAAGACAGTACGGTATTTGCACAAAAACAGACACAAAGACCAATGGAATAGAATAGAGAACCCAGAACTAGACCCACAAATATACGGCAAAGTAATTTTTACAAAGCAGGAAAGAGTATTCAATGGAAAAAAGACTGCCTCTTAAGCAGGTGGTGCTGGGAGAACAGCAACATGCAGAAGAATGAAACTAGACTACTTTCTTACACCATACACAAAAATACACTCAAAATGGCCAAGACAGGAAACCATCAAAACCCTTGAGGAGAAAGTAGGAAACCGCCTCCTTGACCTCAGTCGTAGCAATTTCCTACTCAACACATCCTCAAAGGCAAGGGAAATGAAAGCAAAACTGAACTCCTGGGACTTCATCAAGATAAAAAGCTTCTGCACTGCAAAGGAAATAATCAAGAAAACTAATAGGCAACTGACAGAATGGGAAAAGATAGTTGCAAATGACATATGCGATAAAGGGCTAGTATCCAAAATCTATAAGCAACTCACCAATGTCCACACCTGAAAAACAAACAATCCAGTAATGAGATTGGCAGAAGACATGAACAGATACTTCTCCAAAGAGGACATCCAGATGGCCAACAGACACATGAAACGATGCTCAGCATCACTCAACATCAGGGAAACACAAATCAAAACCACACTGAGATACCACCTCATGCCAGTCAGAGTGGCTAAAATGAACCAGTCAATAGATGATAGATGCTGGTGAGGATGTGGAGAAACAAGTACCCTTCTACACTGTTGGTAGAAATGTACACTGGTGCAGCCCCTCTGGAAAACAGTGTGGAGGTTCCTCAAAGAATTAAAAATAGAACCCCCTATGACCAAGCAATAGCACTGCTAGGAAACTAACCAAAATTTACAGGAGTGCTGATGCATAGGGGCAGATGTACCCCAATGTTCATAGCAGCAACACTTTCACAATTGCCAATTTAAGAGCCTAAATGTCCATCAACTGATGAATGGATCAAGAAGATGTGCTTTATATATACAATGGAATACTTCATGGCAAAGAGAAAGAATAAAATCTATCCATCTGTAGCAACATGGTTGGAACTCGAGGATGTTATGCTAAGTGAAGTAAGTCAGGCAGAGAAAGACCGATACCATATGTTTTCACTCATACATGGAACAGAAGAAACTTAACAGAGGACCATGGGAGTGGGGAATGGGAAAAATTGTTAAGGGGAAGGATGAAGGCAAACCATAAGAGACTATTAAACACTGAGAACAAACTAAGGGTTGATGGGGGAAAGGGAGAGGGGAATGTGGGTCATGGGCATAGAAGAGGCCACATGTTGGATCAGCACTGGGTGGAAACCAAGTTGACAATAAACTATAAAAATAAAACTCAGGAACAAAAAACAATAAAATACAAAAATAAGTATATTTGCTATTATCAATGGCTAGAAGTACTTCAAAATTTTTTTGAGGTGAGGAGAAAAGAAATACACAAGGAAGGGAGTTCAATTTAGAAAACAAGAGGAACTTTCTCAATTGAGATAAAAGGGAATATTACTCTTTAAGGAGAAAATTAATTTTTTGGTATTGTAAAGAGAACATTAACAGTTACTTTTCTAGGGTATTTTAACTGTAGTTTTGTCAAAAATCCAAAGTACTGATGAGAATATCATTCAATGACATATGCACACATAGTTGTTTACAAATTCTTCTTAAAATTGAAATTGCATATTTTTAAATATTGCATTTTCAGTAAAACAAAATTGAAATTATCTACATACTCCAGATTATGAGAAATGGTCAGCAAATAAACATAAAAAGAAGATGATTGGCTTGTTTCATATAAATAAATTCATAAGAAATTTCTTAAAAATACCTTACACTTTTAGAATAAAATATGATAAATTATTTTTATACTATTCATCTCTACTCCAAGTTCTACATTGATATTAAAAACATGATACAACTTAGTATATTTTAAAAATAAAATTTTACTTGAATTTTTGTACATGGTAGTACTTGATTGACTAGGATTTCTTCCAACAATTATTTGTCATGGTCATACTAACTTGGGCAACTTTTTCCTTGTTAAGATCACCCATCACATTTTATTTTATTTTATTTTATTATTTTATTTTATTTTGTTTTATTTTATTTTTATTTTATGACATCTTGTGACATTTTAATTAATATTTTTAGTGTTTGTTAATTTATTTTGAGAGAGAGAAAGTAAGCACAAGCAGAGGAGGGTAGAGAAGGAGAGAGGAAATCCCAAGCAGGCTCTGCACCATCAGCTCAGAGCCCGATGTGGGGCTCGATTTCATGAACTGTGAGATCATGAGCTGAGCTGAAATCAAGAGTTGGATGCTTAACCTACTGTGCCACCCAGGTGCACCACAACTGTCACCTTGTAAAGGAAGATACCAGTTAGACTAGTGGGAAATTAGTGTCAGTTATTCTTTTTTGGAGCTTATTGACAAGAATTTTATTGGCACATAGACCCTAAAGTGATCCATCTGATGTTTTGACTTGGATTGTGCACCAGATTTCATGGCTGATTACAGTTGCTTTGGGCTAACAGGCAGTAAAATTGGGTTAATAATTAAGGAAAGGCTCATGATACAGACAGTCCTCCACCTGCTGTAGGATAAGTAGATTGGAGATATGCAGGAATATTTTATAGAAATGATAACAAGTTTTCTAGTTTGAATCCATACTAAGCCATTGAGAATAAAAAAAAAAAAAAAAAAGACCAAGAAGGGGAACCAAGCATAGAATAAATACTACCACAAAAATGGGAAAGAGGATAGTGAAACAAAGTACTTGCTTTCTATAGTAGTGAGAAAAATATTTACTTGTTCATATCCTCGGAAGACAAGAAGAGAAAGATTAGGGTTTCAAAATCTGGGAGGTAAAATTAAAAAGACCAAGAAGGTCAGGTTTCCTGATAGAGGGGATAGAAATTGGGGGGCTCCTGGGAAAGAGGAAGTCAGGCTACTTTGGTGGCAAATTAACCAGTGCCAGTCATGTGGGGGAAGGCAAGCCAATCGCACTCTGCCCAGACCAAGATAAGGTCTAAGTTCTGCAGTGCACCAGATCAGTTAATGAAAGGCATTGGGAAAATATTCTAAGTGAAATGGAATATCACTGAAGAGTGTAAGCAGAGAAGTGATGTAATGTGATTTACTTTGTAAGAGACCACTCTGGTTGCTTATCAGAAACTAGTCAGGAAGCTTTTATTGTAACCCTGGCAGAAATAGGGATCTTGTTTAGAATGGTAGTTATGTAAAAGTTGAGCATCGGAGTACTTTATAACTTACTTTTAGAGATAAAATCAAGAAACAGGAAGAATCAGGATGAGTGATAGTGTTTTATCTTAAGCAACAGGATGGGTAGAATTGCCACGTATTAAAATGCAAAATATTGAAAGATTTGACAAATGAAGAGAAGAGCAGGAGGAAAAAAAATCAACATTTCTGTTGAGTTTAAGTTGCCTACTGGGTATCCAGCTGAAGTTGATGTCTAGTAGCTGTTGAATACATAGAAGTGGGAGTTTAGAAAAGAAAGGATACAAACACACACACACACATATGTTATGAAAATTACACTAATTCATTAGAATATATATTAGATTAACATGTCATTAGATTATTTTATAGATATATACCATTTCTATAAAATCTCCCTGAATATAACTGCATAATTTGAATTATACATACATAGTAGATATATGATGTATGTGTGTGTATGTGTGTGTGTGTGTGCATGTGTGTATGTGTGAATATAGACCAAATGTCATTCTTAACAGTGTAGGTGCTCTAAAACCATAGGCCTAGATTTTTAAATCAATTACCCTATACTCCACCACACATTAGACAGGGAATTTATGATAGAAAATATCCAATTTAGCAGTGGCCATGGTGTGTGATAATATCTAGCCCATGCTATAGTTTAGATAGACAACCCAAATGAGGGGAAAGCAATTTGAAACATTTTGGTAACTATTCTAGCCATGATATCAATGTGATTTAATGAAGAACACTATAGACTTATTATTATTTTAAAATATGGGACCTAAATAATCATAATGAACATTTTCATAAATTAGACTACTCTGATTTTAATTGGAATTAAATTACTATCTCTAAGTATCCATACACATAACATAAAAACTACTACAATATATTTTTGAGATAAGACAACCCAACACTAAGATAGATCAAAAGTTTAGGCAAACATTTCAGAAATGATGATATGAAAGTGAATAATAAAATATGAAAGGAACTCAATTTTGACATTTAGAGTCCCACAAATTTGACAAATTTGACAAATTAGCGCCACAAGATGATCTCATTCTTCATTCACCAAAATGGCTAATATAAAAAGAAAATGCAGGTTAATATCAACATTGACTATGGTACGGAGCAAACAAAACTCTTGTTATTACTGATGTGAGTATAAGTTGAGAAAACTCCTCTGGAAAATGGTCTGTAAAAAAATACACTGATCTCTTGGGACCTCATCAAGATAAAAAGCTTCTGCACTGCAAAGGAAACAATCAAGAAAACTAATAGGCAACCAACAGAACGGGAAAAGAGTTGCAAATGACATATCAGATAAAGGGCTAGTATCTAAACTATACAAGGAATTCACCCGACTTCACACCTACAAAACAAATAACCCAGTGAAGAAATGGGCAGAAGACATGAACAGACACTTCTCCAAAGAGGACATCCAGATGGCCTACAGGCACATGAAATGATGCTCAACATCACTCATCATCAGGGAAACACAAATCAAAACCACACTGAGATACCACCTCACGCCAGTCAGAGTGGCTAAAATGAACAAATCAAGAGACTATAG
>NC_043712.1:54903636-54910201 GCF_006229205.1 Suricata suricatta | reverse complement strand
CTAAGCGAAATAAGTCAGGCAAAGAAGGACAGAAACCATATGTTTGCATTCATTGGTCTGGCAGGAAAGCAGGAGAAACCTGATGGAGGATGAGGGGGAGGGGAAGGGAGAAAGAGAGTTGGGGAGAGAAAGGGATGCAAAACTTGAGAGACTGTTGAATGCTAAAAATGAACTGAGGGTTGAAAGGAAAGGGGGAGGGAGGGAAAGGGGTGGTGGTGATGGAGGAGGGCACTTGTGGGGAAGAGCACTGGGTGTTGTATGGAAACCAATTTGACAATAAACTATTAAAAAAATACACTGAGGCTAAATAAACACATGTCCTATGGTCCCGATATTCCTATACACAAATATATCAATAAACACAGAAGTCAGGCACATATACATGTTTTAGTCTACATAGGTTTTAAAATCAAAAATTAACAAATAGGAAGAGAGAAGAGGGGATTTCCAAGGTGCTGGTACCAGCATGTTTTGATCTAGATGCTGGTGTTCCCTCTGTGAAAATTAATCAAGGCAAACATGTTTGAACCCTTTCTACACACACACACACACACACACACACACACACACGCACACCATGTATATAGGACATACTGATTTAGCATATGACACATATGCCAAAATATCCAGAATAAAAGGTATCAAATCTCATATAGAGAGGAAAATCTGAGTATCATAACTTTTTGCTTTTTGAAATTCAGAAGGTCCTTGGGTGCCTAGTAATTTATCTAAACACTGTAGTGTCTATTCCAAGATTAAATTCAATTCGTAAGAGCATATTTAAATGCTTGGCGAACAGATTCTTTGAAAACACAGGATCACTATTCTTTATATTAAAGAAGTATTAAAATATACCCACAGGATAGTGTAATAGTTCAGCACTAGCCAAAACCCCACTCATCTCAGTTTATTGGTTATGAATATGTTATAAACACAGAACTGTCATCACCTCCAGCTTAGGCCTGCTTCACCTCTCCACGATGTCCACAATTGGAGCTAAATTAGAAGTAAATAGTGTGAAAGACATTCAGTTTCAATGTGACTAAAACCTTATCACCTCAATCATGAGGGAACTCTTTCTATCTTTATTATTTTGATGGATTTTTCCTAGGCCTATAATTACCTTTTTCATTATGAATAAATATTACTTTACCAGGCATTTAGTTCTTCCATGCAAACCACAAATAAAAACAGCATAAATCTAGTTGACATGCCAATATATAATAAAATAATGTGCAAATTACATTTTTGATAAGGTTTCACTTAACACAAAGAAAATACAAAAGAGATTATGCCATACCAGAATATTAGACTATTAACATTCATACATCTACCTTTGGTAGTTATTTACTTTTATCCACAGTATATAGAAAATTAGAGATTTGGTCGTGTTTTGCATGGAAAATATATTTTTGAGATTTCAAAGTAGTATTTCTTAAATATGTGCAACATATCCCCTTTCCAAAAACTAGGCAATAGAAAATAGAGAAGGTTCTTTTCAGAAAAAAATAGCACTTGCCCTGTTATTCATGGAGAATCAAATTCAATCAAACATGTTATAAATCACCTTGCAATACCTCAATCCAGTTATATAGTAAGTCAAACCAAGAATTCTAAAAAGTAAAAGTCTCAAATCCAGGCTTTACTGTCATAATGACAACATTAGACACAGAGAGTCTTTACCCGGACTTATTTTTATCTCTCAATATTCTAAAGAGTTTTTTTAAGGCAATTTACAAATAAAGAACCGCAGGACACTGTGTCCTTACACATACAGCACAAAGTAGTAACTAAAAGCTACAAATAATGTTTTTGAGATAGAGAACAATACCACACAGGGTGCAAAGTATATAATGGAATAAATCATTCTGCTATATTAAATGGGTACTTCAATTTCTAATTCCCATTTTACTCATATATATATATCGATAAGATGACAATAATTCTAATCTCCTGTTTTTTGACAGTACAAAATTATATAACAAAATACTTTATCCCTATTCCTGACACAAACCATTTCATAAATGTTAGTATAAATACAGGATTAGGATATGCTTCTGTAATATTTATAGTATTAATTTTAGAATTTTTTGTCATTCTTCCATTCATGGAAACACATATCTTCCCTCCCCCTTTATAAATCTCTAATGTGTTATTTCTCATTTTTATTGTCATCTGATTCTCATTCAAATTTGAATTATACATTAATTTATTTTTATCTGTTATGGTTTGTAGGTTCCCATTTTATTAAATGGGTTAAATCATTTGAAGGTTGGGGGCACTTCAGTGGCTCAGTTGGTTGAGCGTCTTACTTTGGGTCAGGTCATGATCTCATGGTTTATGAGTTCGAGCCCCATGTCGGGCTCTCTGCTTACTGCTGACAGCTCAGAGCTTGGAGCCTGCTTTGGATTCTGTGTCTTCCTCTCTTTCTTCCCCTCCCTCACTCATGCATGAGTGTCTCTCTCTGTCTCAAAAATAAATAAACTTTAAAAAGTTTTAAAAGTCAATTGAAGATTTACTTTGCTGCTCAAACTGTCCAAGATTTAGCCTGTGAGTGCATGTAAAAGCGTATTTTGGTATCTGTTGGACATATCTCCATTATTTTTCAGGCACTTCAGTGCTTTCTGGCAAAAAGCTGTTGCAGGTTCATCTTTAACTCACCCTTCCCAGCCATAAAATCAGCCATTGTTCAGAAGTCTTTGTCCCTTTTAACAGTCTTGACAAGCCAAGATTTAGGGGCTAGACATCCCCATTATGATGGTAATGTTGTTTCTATGTTCCATCAGTGGACAGAACTATTTATATACACACAGACATTTACATATATATTTACTTCATATATACCTACATATTTAAAAAACCATGAGTCCACACCTACACCTCCAATTACATTCCAGTGTCATTGGTGTTAGTCTAGTTTTCTCCATTTTTATAATTGTAACACCTTTCTCTGAAAGTTAGATCCTATTATCCTAATACATGTACTCATTTGATCAGTCTTTATGAATCTCTCTTCTCCATTACCAATTCCATCCCCTAATCACCCTGCTTAGGTCACAATCCATCCCACTGCATGGATTTCCTCTTTAATCTGCTCGGGCTGTGATACCTGTTATGGACCATTTCCTTACATGCTCTGATTCTGTATGCTAAGAATTCCACTAAGTGACCTCCTCTCACTCGGGCTCTCACTCCTTATTCTGAGTCATCAGGCCCCTCATTCACATTTCTGGCACAGTTTCTCATCTTTATCTGTCCTGTGTGATGGGTTTATGTTTGAATTGTTCAAACAGAAACGAGAAGATAAATGAATTAAGAAGAATAGAAAGAGGAGAAAATAAAAGGGACCACTACTATAGCCTGGAGAATGAATAGAAAATGGAAATATTTCCAATGTAATATATACACAGAGATACTATTTCTGTTAATTTGGTCATCACCAAACTCTCAAGCTTATTATCTAAATATACGTCATCAATTACCACAGGTGCTACACAAAATGTCATTTTTGTGTTCTCAGTCTGACACTCCTAAATGTTATATCTCATTAACTTGTTTTATAGAGATTTAAGTTTTCATGTGAACTAGCAATTAATAAGTATTATTTGATATTAATTATTGATGATGCTTTTTGAGAAAACTTTGACAGTTTGTTAAAAAGGTGTTGAACTAATTTTTAATAAAAGACAGAAGAGTGTGGCTTAGAGTGAGAACTTAGCTTGAGTCTTGGTCAATGCCTAGTTCAGAGATGTTGCAACACATGTCCAACACTGAAGATGAAAGTGTGTAGATCATCATTAAGAATCAGTTCTAATAAGAGCCCCCCAGGAGATTTAGTTTTAGGAATAACCACTCACCTGAAAAATCAAGGAGTTCTCTTTAGCCCGAAAGACCCTCATTTGAATTCCACTACAGACAGTCCTTAACTTATGAAAGTTTCACTTAAGATTGTTTTGGCCTTACAATGATGAGAAAGTGATACACATTCAGTAGAAACCATACCTTCAGATTTTGAACTTAGATCTTTTCCTGAACTAGCAACATATGGTAGTATCTTCTCTCATGATTCTGGGCAGGAGCAAGCCACAGCTCCCTGTCAACCACCTGATCATAAGTGGCTGAACACTGAAAAACCATCCACACAATGATTCCTTTTTAAACTTTCAGTACAGTAGTCAATAAATTACATGTGATATTCAATATCCTATTATAAAAATAGGCTTTGTTTTCCATGATTTACTCAACTATAGGCTAATGTAAGTGTTCTGAACAAGTTTAAGGTAGGCTAGGCTAAGTTATGATGTTTGATATGTTAGGTATATTAAATACTTTCATTTATTATAATACATTCAATTTATAATAGGTATATTGGAATGTATCTCAATCATAATTATAGGAAGATCTGTATTATATTGCATAAAGGGTGTCTTATTTCTTTCTAGATTGATATTTATTATGAAAACAGAAAACATTTTAAAGAGTTCACTAATATGAAATCAAGTCTTTCCAGCTGATAAGGCTATACTACTTATATGCTATAAAGAAAAAAGTATTTCTGCACCTAACTTGACCTGAAATCTATAATTATCTAAGGTTCTTCAAATAAATTGACTTTTTGTACTTTAACGTAGCAACTAATGATTTGAAAAACTCTAATTATCTTGTTCAAATTACTGAATTTCTTGGTGACATTCTATTCTTCAAGTTTTACAATACATCTTACAAGAAAGTAGCTGCAATTTTTCTTCCTTTATCAAACAATCTGCCTTTATTATAAAATATGTTTCCTCCTATAATTTAAAGTATATAATACAAATATATAGGTATGTCTTTTGATAAAACTACACAATAATCCCCTTAGATTAAGAGTTATTAGAATAATAAAATATATTTGCTGTGTTCATTGTGTAATAGATATAAAATGGAAATACTGGGGTGCCTGGTTGGTTTTCAGAACAACATGCAACTCTTGTTCTCCAGGTCATGAGTTCAAGCCCCATGTTGGGTGAGAGATAAATATATAAATAAAAATGGAAATATGCAGCTTAATGTAATGTATATGTAGGGCCAGCAAGCCCATATATTGAGAAACATTTATTTTATAATATTAATAAGTAAAGTATAAATATCAATAATTAAAGAAAATATTTTAATTTTTAATTTTTTACATATTTATTTATTATTGAGAGACAGAGAGAGACAGAGCATGAGTGGGGGAGTGGCAGAGGGAGAAGGAGACACAGAATCAGTAAAAGGAGAAAGATTTATGCGATCTGAAGAGAAACCAGAGTATGGGAGACACAGAATCAGAAGCAGGTTCCAGACTCTAAGCAAGCTGTCAGCACAGAGCCCAACACGGGGCCTTAACCGTGAACCGCGAGATCATGACTTGAGCCGAAGTCAATTCAATCAACCAATTGAGCCACACAGGCGCCCCTAAAGAAAAATATTTTTAAAATATTTTAAGACTAAAATTCACATATCCCAAATGAGGAAAATTAATGTCTAATAAGCTTATAAAAATTGCTCAGCTGAGAAATGCAAATCAAAACCATAATGAAATGACATCTCACTCTTAACAGATTTAAATTGTTAAAATCAGTATAACTGTTTCTTGATACTCATGTGAAGCAATGATAACCATACATTTCTGGTAGGAATATGCATTGATTCAACTTTATTTGAAAAACTATCCTATTAGAATAGATATGAGAAAATTCTTAGCAATACCTTTCATAATAGCTCAACTAGCAACAACCCTCACTGTCAATAAATTTGGAATAATAAAAATTTACACATATTATATATACATGAAAAATATAAATGATGTATATATGCATATATATGTGAACATATACCTACATAACATATTTTATAATTATTATACATCATTTCATGATTTATAGAAATTGATCTTTGATCTATGAATACCACATAGCAAGGAATATTTTTTTAAGTACTACAATGTAAAAACATTAAAAAAAAAAAAGACAACCCTCTCACATGCATAAATGAAAGATTGCACACAAAGAACTCACATCTTTTCAAGCTTCAATAGTAAATATTTTGCTACTATGTACTAAATACTGCCTGGTTTGCCCAAGCTAAGATGAAACCACATCATGAATCAATAAGCATTTTGCATTTTCTTTCATTATATATTCAAAGTCATGCCTACTGCACCTCTAAACATTTGATTAAATCCAATTATACAGCAAACGCTCCCAAAATAAACTTAGATTGTATTGCATTTTCACTTAACAGTATATAAAATGCTGTGTTGTGACAGGTATCAACTATCCATTAGATACTGAATCAACTTTTCTTAAGCACTACTAACTGCTTGCTTTTCTTGAAGCTAGATCATTCTGAAAATTTTCTGTTGGACCTATGAGTGCAAACATATGGTATCTGTCCTTCTCTGCCTGACTTACTTCGCTTAGCATGACCACCTCAAGGTCCATCCACTTTCATACAAATGGCCATATGTCATTCTTTCTCATTGCCATGTAGTACTCCATTGTGTATATATACCACATCTTCCTGATCCACTCATCAGGTGATG
>NC_043712.1:54868532-54903536 GCF_006229205.1 Suricata suricatta | reverse complement strand
TTTTTTCTGTTCATCACATTGAAGATTTCCAGCCATTCCTTCCTGGCCTGCCAAGTATCATTAGATAGGTCTGTAACCACTCTGATAGGTTTCCCTTTGTAAGTGAGGGCCCTTTTCTCCCTAACTGCTTTCAGAATTCTCTCTTTATTTTTATATTTTGCCAGTTTCACTATGATATGTTGTGCCAAGACTGATTCAAGTTACTTCTTTAAGGGAGTTCTTTGTGCCTCTTGAATTTGAATGTCTATTTCTTTTCCCAGGTTTGGGAAATTCTCAGTTATAATTTGGTCTAGTGTCCCTTCAGGCCCTTTCTCTCTGTCTTCCTCTTCAGGAATTCCTATGAGCCGGATGTTGTTCCGCTTGATTGTATCACTCAGGTCTCGAATTCTCCTTTCCTGCTCCTGGATTAATTTCTCTCTCTTTTTTTCAGCTTCCTCTTTTGCTATAACTATATCTTCTAATTCACCTAATCTTCTCTCTGCCTCATCAATCCTCAAGGTGGCTGCCTCCAGTTTGTTATTCATCTCATCTATAGCCTTTTTTAACTCATCACAGTGCCTAGTCATTGTCTCAGTTGATTCTTTGATGCTTTTCTCAACCCCAGCGATTAATTTTATGACAAGTTTTTTTAAATTTTTGATCCAGTATGTTGTCTAGATCTGCCTTGAGCAGTTCTGTGGCTGTGTCTTCCTCCTGGAGGTTCTTCAGGGGAGAGTTCCTTCGTTTTGTCATTTTTGCTATTTTCTGTCTCTTGTCACCTTTAGAAAGCTCATTGAGCACTGTGTACCTCTTAGTATTTCTCTGTTAAAGGAGGCTTATTGACTGTCCAGGACCTGTCATTTCAGGAAATATTCTTTTAATAGTGTCTCTCAGTTTCTCTTGTTGCGCCTTTGAATATTTTATTTCCCTACTCAGCAATATTTGGGACTCACTGTCATGCACACTTTGGCTTATTTCTTGGTGTAGTCCTAAGAAGGAAAACAGACAGACATAGAGGGAACAGTAACACACAAATGCACAGACAAATCAAATAAACACATCAAAAGGGGGAAAGAAAATAAGGAGAATGGAGAGGAAAGAGACGAAAAGAAGAGACGAAGAAAAGAAAAAGAAGAAAAAAATTTAAAAAAATAAAAGGGGTCAGAGACAACAAAAGACAGTGGACAGTCTAAACGTGTATGACCAGTTGAGGGGAGAGGTAAGGATGAGATATAGGAGAATATATCTGGATTGCAAGATGGTAAAGAAAAAGGGAGAAAGAAGAAAGGAAAATAAGGAGTAAAAATTTAAGTAAAAAAAGGTAATAATAATAAAAAATACGTACAGAAAACGAAGAAAAGAAAAAAAATGAAGAAATAAAAGAAAAAAAATCATAAAGAAACAACAAAAACCAGCAGCTCCCCCTCGTGGATAGGCGTGGTTTGGTTGGTAGGTGTCAGAGTCTGCTCTCAGAGGCTCCACCTTGGTGTCTGCAGAGATGAGATAGGCGGCACACCAAGCCCTGCTGAACTACGAACTGGAGGCCACTCTAATGAGTCTGATCTCCTTGGGCCGCAGTTGAGCGAGTTGTATTTTCCAGGTCCGCCTCAGTTCAAAGTTCCAGTCCATGCAATTTTATGCTACCACAGATGAGATGTATTTGCTTTGGTGGCTGGCTTCTTAGGGGGAGGAATAGGTTTGTCTTGGCTCAGGGAGGGTTTTCGGCTGCCCCTGCCTGAGGCGAGATGCGTAGCAGAGGTGAAGTGCACACCATCACAGACCCAACCCCAAGGTGGGATCGCGTTTGAGTTGGGGGAGGAATGAGTGCACAGCTGTTGCCAGAGGCACTGGGAGCTGCTGGAAATGAGCTGGGAGCTCCTGCAGCCTGAGTGCTCACCCAGGTCTCCACCATTGCCAACCCCCTGCCGGGATCACGAAGGGGTGGGGGCTATTTTTTCCCTGTTGGCACCTGGGATTCAGGTTTCACGGGGCCAATGCTGGGGGCGAGATGCACCATGGAAATGAGGTGCGTGCTCCCACTCCCAAAACCAAGGCCGATGTGAGCACCCCTGACACCACCGCTGCAGTGGTCGCCGACTCCTTGCCAAGCTGGCACTGGGCTGGAAGCTGTTCCTTCCCTTGCGCCACCTGGGTTCGGGATTTAGGCTACCCAGCAGTTATCTATGGAGTGAGCTTCTCTCTCCAAGTGCGGTTAAGTGTTCTTTACCTCTTCCCCAGAGACAGTACTATGAGCTTGTTCAGTCTCTGTCTCCTCCCTTTGTCTCTTGGGCTCCGTGCGCTTGCCCTGCATTGGGCTGGGGCTGCCATCTCCCTGCCCGTCTCAGGCTGGCCTGTTTTCCAATCTCCCCAGTTCGCACTCACTCACTCAGGTATCCTTCAGGTTCTCTTCTTTCTGGAGTCTGTATTTTCTCCTTCCACTCTTGCAGATGAGAGTAATATCCTTCTCCGTTCGATCGATGGGGCAGACGAAGTTTACAGAGCTCCCTTCCTCTCCGCCATCTTGGCTCCTCCTAAGGATAATTTTTAAAATAGTGTTACAAACAAACAAACAAAAGGAAACATCAAAAACTTCATCTTAAGTGAAAAAGAACATAACATATTACAATTTAAAAAGAAAAACTCTTATGATAAAAGTCACCATAGTATTTAGCTTTGGGCTGTAGTGAGTTTATGGAATAATAGAAGAATTTTGAAAGTATTGGAAATATTCTGTACCTTGATCTGGTGGCTGGTTAAGTAGATTTGTTAAATGGTCCATAGTAAGGCTAGGAACAAATCTAAAAAGTTAAACTCAAATTCAAGTCTCCTAGCTTCTGAAATCATTCTTCATATGACATTTATTCATTCAATATTATTTTTTATTTAATATATTTACATCTAATGTATATCAAAGTTCTTGTATTTTTCCACTACACACTGTCAATTGTTTAGACAGTTTATCAATCTATTCTGAGACATACATGAAATGGATTATATATATATATAACCTAGCCTGTAATATTATGGCAATAGTTCTTCATGATCATACAATTAGAACACATGAAATATGTGTTATTATGAACATTATGAAGAGCATTATGAATCTCTACATAGGTTATATAACTTCCAGGTACAGAAGATTAGCTATGTTGTTCAGTCTTTCCTGACAGTGTATAAAAGACATTTGAAATTTTTAATTCAAGAACTTGTAATGAGTCATGTTCTTTCTTGATACAGAGCTTTAGATAAAATAGTCATATTGTTACAATATGGTATGAAGCTAGAGGTAAAATACACATTGTAAAGACTCCTACTGTCCAGTTATGTAATGGTCCTCCTCATACATTGAGGGGATCTAGCTAATTGGAGTTTCCTTAACTTTTCCCAGCAAGAGATACAAAGTAAGTGTTCTGTGGTTTTGCCTACTTGATTCTGTTACACACATACAGGAAACTTGATATTGTTGCTATTTTTAAGCTCATTAGTAACCTTAAATATGCAAATGAAATATATATACATGAGATAATTAAACTCAATACTCCTCTCTCTGAGGGCTTCTGAATACAGTGACATGACCAAGCCAGTAAGACGAAATAAGACCAAATGATAATTCCAAATAATTACATGAGCTTATGCTATGGACTAAATGTCTGTGTTCCCTAAAATTCATAAGTTGAAACTCCCTCCCACACACAATGTGGTAGTTTAGTAGGTGACGTTATGGGAAAGTAAGTAGGATTAGATGCAGTCTTTAGGGCGGAACCCAAATGATAAGATTGGTGTTCTTCTAAAAAAGAAACAAAAGAGGATTTGCTTCTTCTCTCTGCTCTCTGCTGCATAAAGATACAATGAGAAAAAGTCCATCTACAAACAAAAAGATGTCCTCTCCAGACAAGAGATCTGATGGCACCTTGATCTTAAAACATCTCAGCCTCCAGAACTGTGAAAAATAAATGTTTTTTGTTGGTAATCTGGTGAAGCAGCCTAAACTGAAGCAAATGCTATCAACTTTTATGTCATAAGTTGAACATAGCCTGAACTTGCTCTCAACATAAAAACATATACCCTATTCAGAGTTTGCTGAACTTATTATAAATGATATAATTTCCTTTTTAAAAAGTCTTTCCCAATTCTTATCCATATAATACCTTGGGCATATGGGCACCATTAAAATAGTTTGATTGACATTAGCCACAGCCATGTAGGCACTCTGAAACCTTATATAGTTATAGAAAATGGTCACTTGCATTCTAGGAGTGACAGGTAAAAGAATAAATTCTGAGTTGTTAGGGAAACTGTACAAAAGGATTGAAAACGCATTGCTGTCTATCCAGAGAAAGAGAATTATCTCCAGAGTGGTATTCTTGTCAACAATAAATCAAATGAATGATTTGCTCCACTGAAGTCAGAAAAAAATATTCTTAAAAATATATACATGAACCTAGTATTTAGTTAAATAGTAAAAATGTTGTTGCTTCTTTCTTAATTCTATTTCAATAATGAGAATATCATCCAATTTATAACTCTTTCTACTTGATAGGTTTATAAGATGCATATGAACCCATGAAAGTAAAAATAACCTTGAAAACCATGCTTCAAAATGTATAAATCGACTCTCAGACTGATAAGCAGAAACACAACTGAAATCGATGTTAAGAATAAGTGCTCTCTTGGGTGTGCACACTTTTTTTCTCCTCTCTACCCAATTCTGTTTAAGACTTTGTAAGAGTTCGAGTTTTTTTGTCTCTTGAATTATACTAGGAAGTTTTCATTTTGTCTCTTAGTTTGAAGTCTTAGAAACTAAAGCTGTTTTTAACAATTCTCTTAAAAAATGTGCTAGTATGGAAAACAAACAAAAATAACAAAAACCTTCATTTATAAATACACTGAATATCTAGTGATTGTTTAAAATCAAACACATTTTATAATTTGATGCATTAGCATTGATTAAGGAGCTATGAGAATGTAATCTCTTTTGGAAAAATATGTCAAAATATACATGTTGCTCAATAAAACAAAATAATTAAAACAAGCTTTTGTTTTATGTATATTCTTCCATCCTGAGCTCTGTTTTCTGAATATTATTTGGAAATTAGAGAAAACAAGGTAAACTATCATATAGAGGAGAATCAAATACACTAAGAACTTTTGTCCCTTGATTGTGATAATTATCAGATATTGATATTCAATTTATAACACATCATCTAAAAGCCACTAGATTTCCATACAATTACTTTACAGATATATTGATTAAAATTCTAAAAATCATTCCTTAGCATTATTTTAATACTCAATTAATACATACCCAGACAATGACATTTATACATTCCTCACTTCACCAGATCTCTTCCCATTTCAACCTGCAAAATGTTATCTAATTATTGATAAATTTTCTTTTTAAACACCTTAATCTTTGAGGGAAGGAAGCATTTTATTTTGTTTTTAAAATATTTTATTTAAATTACAGTTAGCTATCATACAGTGTAATACTAATGTAGGATGTATAGTATAGTCATGCCACCCTTCCATACATTACCTGCTGCTCCTCACCAGTGCACTCCTATTCCCCACCACCTGTTTCCCCCTTCCCTGACCCACCTCCCCTTTGGTAAGCACCAGTTTGTTCTCTTTGGTTAAGAGTCTGTTTCTTGATTTGCCTCTCTTTTTTCCCCATGATCATTTTTTTTGTTTCTTTAATTCCACATATGAGTGAAATAATATGGCATTTGTCTTTCTATGACTGGTTTTGCTTAGCATAATGTTCTCCAGCTCCATCCATGTCATTGTAAATGGCAAGATTTCATAATTTTTTATGGCTCAGTAATAGCCTAGTGTGTGTGTATGTGTGCGTGTGTGTTTGTATACCACATCTTTATTCATTCGTCAGTCAATGCATGTATCCCTTTGAATTAATGTTTTTGCATTCTTTGGTAAATACCTAGTAGTGCAATTGCTGGTTCATAGAGTAGTTCTAGTTTTAAATTTCTGAGGAAGTTCCATACAATTTTCCAGAGTGCCGGCGCCAGTGTGCATCCCCAGCAATAGTGTAAGAGGCTTCCCTGGAAATGAAGTATTTTTAAAAATGTGTGAACCCCTAATATATTCTGGTGCAATGGAAATTTCCATATACACATCACAATTTGAAGTAGAAGTTGAATCAACATAAAATAAGTACTATTCTGAAATATATGTATACATATATAAAAATTATATTATATATGATAGTCTTCATTTATATAATATATGTATTTATAATATACATGCATGTTAAGTGTATATCCATTTTTTAATATTGTAACACCATATAATGAGCAATCTGTTACATCTTTTTTTTTAATCTGTCACAACTAATACATAGATATACAACTCATTGTTTAATAAGATGCATAATGTTTCATACTATACATTACATTAATTTATTTAGTTATTGTTCCCTTTGATTTTTTTTAGTTTTCATAAATGAATATATTTTTAAATATACTCTTTAATCAATCCATGAGTATCTATCAAAGATCCATAAAAGCTGAATGAAAATTCATTATTTGAGTAGGCATAAACAAGTTGCCTTCTGGAAAGACTATGCCAATACATATATCCTTGAATTTAAGTCTTAAAAGCAACACATTTTAGAATGGGTGGGATGGGAGAGGGGTCAGGGAAAGAAAAAAAAAACACATTTTAACCCCTTTTTAATATTTATTCACCTTAATCTATTTTTGCCCTATGCTATTGGTTATGATGAGAAAATATTAAAATTATGCTAATGATTGTAGGTTTCAATATTTTGGCCCTAATTTCAATAGAAATATTTTTAAGAGTTTCTATATTAGGTATCATGTTTGTTATTGATTTCTAACATGTATCTTTTTGTCATGATAAGAATTTTCTCTCTAATTTTAGATTCATAAGAGTTTCATTATATAATCAAGAATGAGTGTAGAAATTATCAGGTGTCCTTTTCATATCTAAGGTGATTACATTACATCTATTAATGTAGAGAAGTGCATAAGTGGTTTTCTCCTTCTTCAATGATTCTTGCAGCCCTAGATTAAAAAGTTCTTAATCATATCTCAGAAATCTTTTAATATAAAATATAAATGGCTTATATTTCACTTAGAATATTTTTCTATGTTTATATGTCTATTTGGTTTATTGTGTCTTGTCATATTCAATATTTTACTAGTTGCATGTTAAAGCTACAGTAATGAATGTCATATAATAAGCTGAATTATGTGCTCTGGAAGATACTCAAAAACTTCCTCAATGTCATTTTCTTCTCAACCTTTGTGATTTAGAAAGAATTATAGTTACTAAGAGATTATTTTCACATTGACATTTTAGAGTCAAGAAAAAAATTCTAGAATAGCTTGCCTAACAGCTTTTTTTCCCCATTGGAGATGTGATTCACTTAAAGCGGTATGTTAACTCACCACGATGGTACCAATCAAAGGCTTAGATGTTAATGACACTGTGGTTCATAGCCAATGACAGGAGAGAGATACCTTGTTCAGGGTCAGAGTCTTTAAAAGGTATAGAGAGGTTAAATGAAGGGAAGAGTCTTATGTGTTTCCTCTTTCTATACATTCTCTAGTATATTTTTTAACATATCCACATCTTCCTGCTTTGTATATTCATTATTGCTTTAACCCTATTGATCACATTAAGCAGGATTTGCTTCTCTAATTTTGTAAAAATTAAAATTGAGGTCAAATTGGTTAAATACTGACTCAGGGCAGTCACAGGTTGAAATGAGAGGGCAAAACTTTATCATGGTGTTTCTGATTCTACAAATTGTATTTTCCTTGCTAAAGTGTGTTTTTTACTTAAAAACTACTCAATATGTTTTATTATTTTAATTTTTGTCTTTCAGGCTAGACTGAAAATTTCAAGGATAAGGCAATGCCTATTTTGTTTACTGGTATAATCCTTAAAGGTGTTTTTCAATTGTGAAGACAAAATAGGTGCTCATCATTATCTTTATCAATTTTAATTAAATTGCTTCTACAAAATATCTATTAGTCTACAACTTCTCAGGATTATGAAAAGATAGGAGGGTTCATTTCAACATATATTTATGGAGGTATGTCTAAGAGACAGATCCTTACCTTGGTACTATGCAATCTCCAGTTTGAACAAGAACCTTGTCTTCAAGATGTTTATAATCTTGTGGGAGAGACTTGTAACAACTAACTCTCATAGAAGGTAGAATTTTAAAAGTGATAAAAGATGGCTCAAAGAGTATTCTGTTAAAGGGGAGAATAGAGATTAGTTATTTTACAGCAGGGTAAGTGTGCAAAGAAATCTCTGTTTGGGGTCCTTTACCTTTTTCATTTTTTAAAAGTAAGGTGTGAAGCCCAATGTGGGGCTTGAACTCATGACCCTGAGATCAAGAGCTGAGCAGAGATCAGGAGTCCGATGCTTGACTGAGCCACCCAGGCATCCTTCCTTACTCATTGTTAATCCTGCCTGTTTAACATTTACCCTCATGTTAGTTTCTAGTAAGTAAGAAAAGATATAATAATAAAAATTACAACACCAACAACTAAAATTACATCAGCTACAATGGCTGTTTTGGGTATGGGAATAATGATTTGAAGAGGAAAATAGGTGAACTTCCCGAGCTAAGAAGTTAGGTATGTAAAGGATCATCCTATATTCTGGTAACAATTGGTAATTGGAAGGTCAAAGAACTGTCTCATTAACAATTACTAAAAACAGGAAAAAATGACTCAGAGACTGCCAAATAATGGCAGTACTGGTCAGTTTAACTTTTCACTTAACAATGTGTAATTAAATTGTGGAATGATGATATGTTGTAAGAATAAGCAGTTGTAAAAATGAAGAACATTCAATAATTTATTACATGGCCAATTTAACCTCTTTGTGAAGAATAGATTTCTAGAAAACAAAAGGACATATCAATTTTAATTTGTCTCCCCTCACTCTAAACCACGAGAAGCAGACATTCATGTCCAATCTTCCTAAAGATGCTATATAATTCTTTTTCTTATCTAAAAATGAGCAAGTTGTCTTATTCTCTAAATTATCTTCCAGACCTAGCCATTTATGAGTTTAATTAATTCTGCCTTTTGTAAATAGGGATCAACAAATTTAAGATAAGTTAGGAGCATGATTTTCTGTATATATTTATTTAAAAAGCTAGTAATAATTATTAAATGGTTTGATGTATTATATTTCTCAAAGATTATAATTTGTGAATATTTTTATATATGTTCTCTCATTATAATCTTAACCATTAAAGCAAACAGGTCATGAGCCTCATTTTATAAATTAAGGTTTTAGATGTGTGTGTTAAATGGATTGCCCAACATCATACAGTTAAGCAACCAAAAGTCAACTCTCCAAAACCTTAGCCTTCAGCCTTCAGGGTCCATTTAGAAAAACAAAACAAAACAAAACAAAGGTTGACTCACATTATTGTTCTGATTTATAATTATTTGTGATCATAGATGACGTTAATCATCACAGAGTGCTATAGAATGAATAACAAAGCAAGCCACATTTTGATAATTATCTTCTTTCCTCAAAAGGAATATTCCTAAAGCTTTTAGATCTTAAAAAAGTGCACTTTCCCCATTTTCTTAGCAAGTGTCAGTGGAAGTGTTAAACCAGTCAAATTTAAGTCTCCTAAAATAGCCAACCCATGAAATGATACAAAGTCTGTTAATTGGTACTAGGACTGAAAAGTAAAATTAATTCAAAGGGTAAAAATTCATTTGTTGTTGAAATTGGCGATATGTGGATGTAGCCTTACAGGATATTTTAAGGTAAGCCAAATCTTCCTTTCTTATTGACTGATCTAAATACAACATACTAGAAATGTAAAAACAAGACAGTTTTTTCCAATTGAAGTCAAGGAATTGTTGTGTTTCTCACTTGCTATATTAGTATTAGGACATACAATTGGATCAATTTTAAAATATGGCTTCTTGGGGCATAAGAATTTATACTTAGGTATTATTATTATCATACATTTTTATAGTTCTGGTATATTACTTATTAATCAAGGTTCTCAGTTCAGTGAAACGTGATGGTGTTTTGTCCTCACATATTAAAATATATGAATTACTTTGATATGAATCAAAAGGATGATTTAAATGTAACCACAGAAAACACAGATTAAAACCCCTAACTCTCTATTACTATAATATGGAGGTTTCACTAAGTAAATGAAATCAATTGGACAACTTGCATCATTGACATTTTCTAATGATAGAAACTAATGCCACCATGTCCAGATGATTCAGTGGATATCAGAATGTACAATGCAGTATGTCTCTTGATGCCCCTAATGACCTTCTGTTCATTCAAAGAGCATACACTACCGCAAGAGGTTTAATCTAGTTTATTTGTGGGCTCAGACAGTGTGATTATGTTCAGAATTAAACTTTCACACTGGCCAGGACACTTATTTTTGTCATAAAAATCTAAAGAACGAAGGACAACATTCTCCATGATACCTCATTTTTATAAGTCAGTTGGTTTTAGGAAATATAACTCACCAAATAGTTCACAGGGAGGGATCCTTTGAGCCATCAAAAACTACAATGGATCCATTGGCTTTATCCTTGACCTTTCACTGGGTTGACAGAAGGCGCTTGATTTGACTGGCACAAATCAATGAGAAGCTCTACTCCAAAAAGAGTAAGAGCACAGAATAGAAGAAACAAATTTCAAGTCACTCCTCTAGCTAAACTGTAAATGAGACTGATATGAAGCATTAGCACCGTTTTTTAAATGACTATATAAATGTTTTTATCCGAGATTAAGCGGCAACAGAGCATATTAAACCATAGCAAACATCTGGAAGACTCTCGTTAGCAGTTTAATCACATCACTTCCCAAAGTCTGCTCACACCAGTTCTTTCAGACATATTTCAGAATAAACACATCATACACTTTATGTAAGAGGCCAAATATCTGCACTAACTGAAGAATGCAAGGGACTCTTTGTTTCCCACTAACAAATCTGAAAAACGTTTATTTCTAAAAGTAAGAAGACAGGAAAATAGAATATCTAAATACATTTCTAAAAATGCAATTAGTATCCATCTGTATACTGTCAGATTACTTCTTTTCAAGCGTAGCTATAATAAGTTAATGCTCTGCTTATAAAATTCAGCCTCTGCATTCCTCACTCATCTTCCATTTAAAAATATCCTCACTCAATATTACTTCATCTTAACATTCACAGTTCTCTATATTCTGGATCAAGTGTTTGTTTTATTGCTTCTCTCTATATATACCAGCCACTGCTTCCAAACATACTTTGCACTGTCCTTTCACTGTCTTATTGTGTAGTATGCTCTTGCCTTTGATAGGAATGTACACATTAGTGTTCAGTTCTTACAAACTCAACCAAATCAAATAGTATTTACTTCACAAATCATTCATTCTAGATATTTTCAACTGAATGTTATGTCTTCCTTCTCTGAGATAATTGGATGAATTTTTTTTCCTGTTTTTTATCCATTTTGTTTGTTTTTTTTTTAAATTTGGATTCATATAAGCTCTAAGCATTCCTAGAGAATATCTAATATTTATATATTATTTCCAGAAGTTTATTTGTTCTTTTTAAAACATTTTAATGTTAATTTTTGAAAGAGATAGAGAGAGTGTGAGTGGAGTAGGAGCAGAGAGGGAGGGAGACAGAGGATCTGAAGCGGGCTCTGCACTGACAGCAGAAAACCCCATGCAGGGTTTGGTATCACAAACTGTGAGATCATAACCTGAGCTGCGGTTGGATGCCTAACCAATTGAGCCACCCCTATTATTTCCAGAACTTTAAGCCCTTGAATTTCTAAAAAAAATTCACTTTAAACATTGCTGAAATCATATCATTCTATTATTTAGTTATCATTAAATAAATATTAATTATAGCTAAAACATACAATGTTAGATACCAGGAAATTATTTACTTTTCAGGACCCTAAGAGCTACAGATGCATCTTTACATGCATAAAGGGAAAATTGAGACTTGGGGAGATAAGAAACTCAATCAAGTTCAGAAAAGTAGCAAGAGCTAGAGAGGCTTTAAGGTCCTTACTCAGTTCTGTACTTTTAACCACTTTAACTAAATTGCCAAACCTTGATAGTACAATGGTGATGAATATTATCTGAGGGTCTTACCTAGTGAAAAAAAATAAGTAAATAACCAGAAATTATTACCTCTGAGAAATTCTGCAATTGGGCATATATTAGGGAATAATGAAGTGCAATTCAGGTGCAACTAACCTAGTGGAAGAAAATAATACATATTTCACTTATTTAAAAAGTGGAGGTATGTGGGTGAAGAAGGCAGCTTGGCATTTTTTATTTACAGTAGGAAATTACAAATCATAAAAGGTATTAAACATTATTATAGACTATAATCTCCTTAAGCATAACCAACATGTTTATATTTTAGATCCTAAGGCTTAGAGAATCTATCCTAAAACATAGCATAATAAAATATTTTGTTGATTGTTTTGAGAGGCATGATGAATAAATGAATGAAGCAATGAATTAATTAATCATTGTCTCATAGAGAAAGAGATGTGTCCTAAAGATAAGGTCTTTGCGAAGTATCCTCAAGTATACCAAGATGAATATAGCTGAGGCCAAGTTTTCTCCAGGTGTGTCTCACACATTCAACTTGACCATCTCCATCTAGTTTGCAATTAAGTCATTTTTCTGTCTTGTTTTTGAGATTCAATTAGCTCTTGGAGGAAAGAAGGAAAGAGAGAAAGGAAGGAAGGAAGGAAGGAAGGAAGGAAGGAAGGAAGGAAGGAAGGAAGGAAGAAAGAAAGAAAGAAAGAAAGAAAGAAAGAAAGAAAGAAAGAAAGACAGAAAAAGAAAGAAAGAAAGAAAGGTCCCTAAATGCAGAAATACTGCCTATCCTTTGCCATTTAATTTGTAATCAAACAAAATAGAGGCACAGCCTTGTCATCTGCACTTTCAATCAGGTGCCAAACACAGGGTTATGATTCCATTCTACTTTGAATATTTTCCATTATTCAATGTATTTAATAAACTGTCACATGAAAGAGAGTCTGATTGGCTTTTTCACAATGAATAAAAAAACTGCTCTGCCTTCCTCCTTTATTATGCATGCTACATTTGAAGCTAATGAAGCATAACCTCTGAGCTGATACTTTTATGGATGAAAGAGACATCATGTCACATCTTCTATTTATTTCATCAGCTACACATAGCCAACACAAAACACACTGATTGCCTTACAGTTCATTTTTGACAGATGATTGACATTTTTCTTGCTATCTTATCTAATCACTTCCTTCCATATGCATATTTTAGTTATTAACTATAAATGAAAGTACTAAGAAAAATAATCTATGATATCAATGAACACTTAATTTAAGAAATGTAGTGGGGTAATCCTGATTAATCTATTTTAGAAAATTCTATATACTATCCCCCTAGAGCAAATATGGATTTAAAAGAGTTAATTTTAAGAAGTGTAATATCACCTAACATAGTTTCATGAAGCTTTTGTTATTTGTGAAAAAAAATCTGCAAGTCAGACTGCTTCACTGTTAAAGAGCATAAGAAGGAGTATTTCATTACTAAAAAAATGCTTTCATTATAATAACACTCTTCAATGTCACTAATTGACTAACATTAGTCACTTCAATGTATAATAAAGTTCAAGCATAAACTATATTGTCAGTAACATGGCATAGGAAATACTCTTTACTAACTGTAAAAGCATGTGATTACATGTGATACAAAAGAAATTTTTATATGTAATATTTAGTAGCTTTGAAAAATTTGAAAAATGCTTATGAGTAGAAATATATTTTTCAGTCATAATTATAGAAAATAAGTTTTGCCTACATGCATGTACTCACACAGATTACTAGACAAATACAGTTTTCATTTTATTATATAACTTGCATCTTTAGGGTTGATTGCTAGCTTATTTACTCAATACATCTTACTTGTCCAAACACAGTGATACATTTGACAGTGAGGAAAAGTATTTGAAGTAGGTTTATAACATACTCCAAGACATTACACACACATATTATTATAGGGAGTTGTACCATGAGTTATCAATCAAAACACAAGTGGAAAGGTACGATAAGTCTAAAGCAACTGATTGGAAAACTGTTCTGCAGATGCGTAATAACAAAGTTATTAAAAACATGTATAACAAGTTTTTAGAAGTCAGTGACATCAAAACAAATGGAGAACAAACCCCTTTGTACAAAACCTATGTAAAACCTCTTTTATTAATCACAACTATCAATAGTCTTTACAGGTAAAATTACTACAGAAGGAATGAAAATGAGAACGTGTAATTTAATCACCTATTAAGAATTGGACATCTACTTTGACATTTTCACAATATGGGAAGTTGTGGAGTTTTAAAAATTATTTAAAGGAAAGTAACATATGAAAAGTAAAAATTCTTTTTCAACAAAATAAAATATTATCCATATAACTGAAAATTAGCATTGTGTTATCCTTCAACTATTTTAATCAATCTAAATTGTGTAAATCATTGATTCCGGATCCATTATAGCTAAGGTCTTCTTAACTGTGTAGTATACAGCTGAATTAATTCTCAGCTTTTAGTTCCCAAGAGACAATCTTGTTCTGTCTTTGCATGAAACCAGTCTATTCCTAAACATAGTGCTGTCAAATGTGCTACATTAGAAATCAGCAGAAACCCATTGTATTCCTGGTTCACCCACTCTGGGTCAATATCCTCATTTGTAAAAAAAAAAAAAAAAAGATGAAAACCAACACCAAAGCTCTAAAACTGAGTAATTCTAATTCATCCAATACTAAAAATTCTACTATTCATTTTTACAACATGCTGGATCAGAAATCCAAATATTCAAAATACGAATATGTGTATGTTTTCTGTATAAAACACAATCATACCAAATACAGCTCTTGTTGTATATCATCAAAGTGTTAAGTGTTTATTGATGAAATAATTCAAGTATTCTTATTATGATATCATGTTATTGAAAATAGATCTACATTTGTTCTTCATATGTTTTATAAATCAAAGAAAGCTATTTCATTCTTTAACATTCACTATTATAAATAATTGGATTCAATAAAATTTAGTTCAAGCATCAATTTCAATTCCTCTGTAAAGGTCTCCTTGTTAACCCACTCTGACTCATAAAATTCCCGGGAAACTTGATCTCATTGGGAGTATTCTTTTCAAAATGATTCATATTACCTTGCTATATTCAGCATCATATCCAATAGCTCTTTACAAAGACTATAACATTGATTACATGTCTATGGATTATTTAATACCTAAATTCAGTCTTTTATAATCATTTCACAGCATCTTTGACTGCCTAGCTACGACCCTTTAAAAAGTGTATTTACCCATGTTTTCCTGGAATATATATTCCAACGACAAATTAACATGGTGAGAATTAAGTAGGTAAGTGATTAGCTTCAAGAACAAAGCCAAAATTTGGTTGGACTGCTTAATACTCTGCATTTATACATATTTCTAGACCTTATCTTCCTGAAATATAAAATCACAGGACTAGAATATACTCCATATGGTTTTTATGAGGATCATATATATTTAAAAATATGAAATACTTGGAATAAAGTCTGAGTACATGATTACTGTTCATTAGGTAAATGTTATATTTCACTATATAAATATTATATCAAATATATGTAAATTATATTTGGTCATCATTGCATATATTACTGATATTCCTTCATTATATAATATACAATACATAGTTATTATAGGTACCTTAACATAGATTAAATTATTTTATATAATAGGGTATAGGGATAAAAAAATCCTGAAACAAAATTCTATAAATCTAGAAGCTTGCATTTGTTATGTGAAGATGTGATCAAGCCTTTATTCTGCATTTTAGAGATTTATAAACTTTTTCTGGTTTTTACTGTATTCATATCGAAAATTTCATCAAGTGGAAATGTGCATTTTCTACAAGTAAAGAGTGAATGGAAGGGTAAATTTATCATTTATAGTATAAAAATAAAAATATAAATATCTGTAGCTACTAAAGCCTTTCTTATTCAAACATGTAGCATCACAAATGGCATTCTTTTTACGTTTGACTATCAATATCTTGGTTTACCAACAAGCTACATATCTTCTGTGCCACTTTATTATTTCTGCATTATTTTGCAATTACAAATAATATAAACAGGATTTGACATAAAGAAGCATGTAACCAATCTTATATTTGTAACAAATCAATACAATAAGCAAGTCAACAAGCATGTTGACTCTCTCTCTCTCTCTCTATATATATATGCTATACTATACTATATATAATATATATAAACTATATATAATATATAGATATATTATATATCTATAATATATAGATATGTTACTCTATACCAGATATTTTCCTAAGTGCTAGCGACAGAGATTTGACAAATAAAAGATTTCAAAGTTTATTAAAATAAACTTAAGTGGAACATTAAATTTTATATAAAATACAGAGATAGGGATATTATTGATGAAATCTTTTGTGAGGGTGTATTTTTGGATCCCTAGGCAATTCTGTCCTGCTGGACCATAAAAATAACTAGTGGTTCCTATAAAAATCCAACAAGGCTTTATTGAGTTTGGCCTTTGGAAGATCCATTTGAAGTGCTCTTCTGACCTAAAGGAGAAAAGCAATTGAAATGAAAGAAGGTAAGCAATATGGGAGTAGTCGGAGACAGAGATTATACTGGCTTTAAAGGTATTACTTTTACCTGTTATAGAGAACGAAATGAATGGAAGAGACATATAAAGGGTGGCTTCCCGCAAATTTGTAAGAGATGATCTAGGAACTGTGATAAAATGTGAAATTCCAAGTGAAAAGCCAAGCTGATGATTATATATGGGATAAAAAAAATCAAGATTCTAGCTTATTTCAATCTATCAAATGTCATTCTGGGAGAAATATTATTAATCAATGTTTTTTTCTACAAAAAAGAAATCCCAGGAATTTTTAACATTTAAATGTTCAAAGAGCTCACGATTGCCACTTGACATTAGGTGTCAAATGGCTTTTGTGTGTGTATATGTGAATATGTTTCAATCCTCTGATAATCTCTAGGAAATCTCTTCCTGAGCCTACCCTTAGAATCAACCCTAATTTGTACCATGCACTCTCTTTGGTCAGGAACTGAATGTCACACAGACACAAAACACTTACATTCGACTCCATTCCTTTATCTGCTGATATATCATTCAACAATAGATTTTTCATATAGTACCAAGAAGTGTCAACTAAATTTAAGCCTTTTATTTATTGTGAAACTCTGTCATCTTTTAGAGCTTGGTTGGTGAGATCTAAGCCTTCACTTTTAAAGAATATTTAATATTCATATAATATGCTCAGTTGTCATGTGAATATGTAGGTATTGCTCTTATGTATGACTGAAGTTGAAGAACGCGGGTATCAGCATAAGTCACATTCCTGGGTGACTGTCTCTGCGGCTTTAGGTGATTCTCATTATCTTTTGAATTGGGACACAGGAATTAGCCATGCTTGATAAAGCTGCTTAGCTTTTAAGAAAGGAAAAAAAAAAAAAAACCAAACAGTATGTGATATTTATGCCTTAAAAATGTGCAGAGTAAAAACCATTAAACAGAATAGCTGAAACATAAAGGTCAGTACAGTATTTTATATAAGGAAAACATGTAGTTTCTAATGTTTCTAATCTGATTGTAACACATGTAACTTCTTGCTAAAGCTTAAAGGATCTGAATGAAGATCTACTAGTTGTGTAAATTGATAGCCTGAACATATTTTTTTCTATTATCTGGTTCAAAATGGTTACAAAAAGATAACTGTGAATTTTTACTGTATATTATATCAAAAGAGATGCTTCCTAATCCACTGGAGTAGTGGTCAGAGTAATAAGGGTTTCAGCACATAATGAAAAGATGGATTGTTGTTTATTTGTTGATGTAGATAGTGCTAAAAAATTGAAGAGGGAAGACTAATATTTCTAGCAGTTTCCACAGTGCAAAATAAGAGGGGGGGAATCTACTACTAATACAAGTTTTTAAATGTTTTCACTTTGAAGATTCCAACCTTTTTTAAAGAAGAGGTTAAAATATGGTAAAGTGTCAGTAGCTGTTCACTATCTCTACCTTTGTAAATGTTTGTAAACATTCATAAATCAATTGATTAAAAAGAAAATGTAACAGATGTTGGTTTGCTATGCCATTATAACTCTTCCACAATGAAACCATTTCTAAAACTCACTGCTTACCTCTCCAGTTTGTTCTCCATTCTTCTAGAATATTTACAATTGCTGCATAGCTGTTGCTAATTGGCTTCTGTTATAAAAGAAAATAATCTTGATTTTCCATTTATCTCTGCATCCACTTCTGCCCATTTTCCTTGCTGAACTTCCATGACTGTATACATCTATGTAAGTATTATTCAAGTTGTTACCTTTTGTGCTTTGCTCAGAATCTTTGAGAAATTTCATCTACCTCAGATTTTCAAGTATCGTTTTTATGGTGGTGGTTCCCAATTCTGTATCTCCATATCTGTTCTATGTCCTGAGGACCAGGACCAAATTTCCAAAGAGAGGGGGACTATGACACGTAAATATCCATCACCACCAGAAACTTTGATCAAAATCAAACTCCTGCACTTATTCTCCGGCTATTCCTCCTTTTCTTGTCCTTCTACGATGCCTTCGATTATGCACCTTAAGTTGTCTGTGATTAATCCATCACCACTCTTCCACTTGTACAACTGGTTCCTAAGTGCTTCCAATTTCCCCCTTGATTCTCCATGCCCCACATCAAGAGGTGCCTTGCCATCCTGCTGCCATAGCTGTTTCAAATCTTGTTATTTCACCTAAACTGCTGTCTCAATCTAATTGCTCCTTTGCTCCTCTCTCAGTTCCCTTCATTACCTGTATGCTCCCAGAGCTATGAGAATATCTTATGATTTCCAAGGGCTACATAGGATAAAGGCTGAATTCTAGTCTTGACAGCAAATTCTGCAAAGTCTGATTCATGTCCACTTTCTCATCCCTTGTTTGCCCACCTTCTCTCTTAGCCCTCACCTCCAATCATCAAGGCATTCAATATTTTTTCATAACAGAGGTATTATTTTATTCACTTTAGAGGTGGTGAACTGAGAATTAGGGAGTTTATGTAGATAACCTAATGTTACATAATTTGAGCAGTGAAATCAATCATTTCAAGGTTTTCTGATGTCAAGTACAAATCAGAACTTCTCTACTTAGACTAATGAAATCAAAGAAATATAAATATTACTCCTTCAAGATAAAAAAAGTGGAGTTTTTAAAGTGGAAACTATTTTCTGAAGATATTTAATTTCACAAGTGTGGCATTTGATATTTATGTACATTACCTTTGGAACTGAATCTGGGGATTAAGTTTTACCTTTATCCAATGCTAATTCTGAAACATTAGAAAATTTTTTAATAATTCATTTTATACACCACTTGTCTCAGAATGAAAGAGGGGGTAACAAAAGATTTAACTGAGAATATTATTAACTACAATCAATGAATAAATAATAAATGCTATGTTCTGGGACTTTTTCTTGGATGAAGGATGTGGAATACCCAAATTAATTTCCAAATGTTTTTAAAATTTTTATTTATGTTTTTAAGAAAGTGTTTCCTTTTTTTGTAAATATTTATTCATTTTTGAGAGAGAGAGAGGGAGATAGAGAGAGAGAGACAGAGTGGGAGAGAGAGAGACTAGTGGAGAGGCAGAGAGAGGTGGGGGGGAGATAGAGAATCCCAAGCAGGCTTCATGCTGTCAGCACAGAGCCTGATGAGGAGCTCCAACTCACAAATAGTGAGCTCATGACCTGAGCTGAAATCAAGAATTGGATGTTTAACTAGCTGAGCCACCCATGCACCACATAATGTTTCCACAATTTTAAAAATAAATTGTCCAACATAACCAAAGATAAACTAAAAGAGTTTTGTTTTGTTTTGTTTGTAGCTCCAGGGGATGGTTTTATTTATTTATTTTTTTAAATTTATTTTTACTTTTTTATAATAGTCTATTGTCAAATTGGTTTCCATATAACACCCAGTGTTTCTCCCCACAAGTGCCCTCCTCCATGATCAGCACTCCTCCCCCCCTCCCCTCCCCCTTCAGCCCTCGGTTCATTCTCAGTATTCAATAGTCTCTCATGTTTTGTGTCCCTCTCTCTCCCCAACTCTCTTTCCTCCTTCCCCTCCCTATGGCCCTCTGTTAGGTTTCTCCTGTTCTCCTGTTAGACCTATGAATGAAAACATATGGTATCTGTCCTTCTCTGTCTGACTTATTTCACTAGGCATGACACCCTCGAGGTCCATCCACTTTGCTACAAATGGCCAGATTTCATTCTTTCTCATTGCCATATAGTACTCCACTGTATATATATATATATATATATATATATATATATATATATATATACCTTCAAAATAGCTGTGACAAGTTAGAAAAGGCTAAAAGAGTTTTAAATGTCATATATATTTATCAGCAGCATGAGACTGGAAGAATATATGCACCAAATTTATAATAATATTTTTGCACTAACCATTGTTCATCAGCTGTGGAATTTTTAAAGGATACATTTAACTCTTACAAGAAGTAAGGATTACTTTCCCTGTTTTCATTCAGAGAATACATGCTAAGTGTCACATATAAGGAAGGAAGTAGGAGTCAAATTCAGGTATATTGGCTTCAAGTCCGCTGTTCTCTATCAATGTTATTCTACTTAATACATCAAGAGAATTACTGAAAATCTCCATCTCAACCATCTCTGCAATATTCTTTCTTTCTAAGGAACATTTTACTTTAGAAATTTTTAAAGCCTATATTTTTAATACATTTTTAAATAATTTTATTTTAAAATAATTTGGCCAAATGAATATAATTTTATACAGACAGCAATTGAAAGACTTGACTGATTGCCATGTTTTAACCATTTCTAAATTAAAAGAATTTAATACAGAAAGAAATATTTTGAACAACCACTGGCTGCTTACTCCAAATGCAGACAAATGTAAATAAGTATACCAAGAGCCAAAGCATGATTTTCACTAACGATTACTTTGTATGAATAGTGCCCCATAGAGTTATTTCAGGATAATTCATTTCATCTTTAATGAGAACCAATGGACTAAATTTGCAAGCACTGAAGACACATAAATGGCACTGCCAATTACCCAGTGCCATCACAATATGCTTCTTCCTTCTGACAAAATAGTGAGTGAAATTACAATAAGCACAGTTTAGAGACACACAGCAACTACCAAAGAAGTAGTTTGCCTAATCTTCGTAATTATGTCCTAAGTGCATTCCTTTCAACACTTTGATTTGGATTTAGGAACTATTTTTCCTCTTTGTCTTTGAATACTCTGAAAGAAAAATGGGTATCCGCCTAGAGGTATCTGTGTTTTATTGGTGGAAGTCTTTTCTTCAAAAACGTTTAGAAACCTATGAACTGCTTTGCTCATGGTGCATTCCAGGCAGGTATCAAACTAGATCTCACGTGGCCGTTTCTGAGGTCATGGGCCTACACTGGTGAATGGTTTCAGTATGGTTAGGAGATTAAATGGTGGCTTATAAAGAATCATTCCTGAGTCCAAAGAGCCAAATCAAATTTAATTCCACAGTTATCCACAATAGAACCATTTTCATTTGGGATCTTGTTTTACTGTTCTTAGCGAGAAGTCTGAAGGAAAAGCTCACCAATTGTGACTCAATAACATAATTTTGACTTCTGACAAAAATCTTATGTCTAGTGCAAATAGATATGGCTTTTAAGAAACGTGTTATGCAGTCCTAACTATCACAAGAACTAGTCGTGTGACTTAAACCAGGTTATGTCATATGTCTGAACCCAATGACATTTATCTGTGAAATGAGTGGATGTAAGACTAGCACCAATAAGATACGATTGTCTTCATGTGGGAAGACACTGAGGCACATTCAATTTTATACCACCTTTCTTCATCATACTCTGTAATGATAGATTTGGGTGAAACACTTCCCAAGTGATTTATGATGACTATATTACTTTATTGAGCTAAGGAATTCTCTATTCTGTATTTCCTAGTATGTGCCACAAAACATTCATTGACCAAACAATCACTAAATGCCACTAAGGTGCTAAGTAGTATGTTGAAGTCTCAGTGCAAAAGAAAAATATAATAATATAGACTATGTCTTACATACGCTATAGAGAAAACTAAACGTCAAAATATTCACTACTTCTTGTGTGCTTGCTATGTACTAGATTATTAAATAGTTTCACAGTTAGTAGATGAGCAGAACAATTTGGGGTTGGTTGGTTGGTTTTTAAAAGTTTGTATTTTTATTTTGAGAGACAGAGAGAATGTGAGGGGAGATGGGCAGCCAGAGAAGGAGAGAGAGAATCCCAAGCAAACTCTGCACTACCAATACAGACCCCAATGCAGGGTTTGATCTCATAAAACCATAAGATCATGACCTGAGCCGAAATCAATTATCAGATGTGTAACTGACTGAGCCACCCAGGGCTCCAAGCAGAACAATTTGTATTCAAACCTAGATATTATTGATTTCAAATTTTTTGTGTTGTCACTGATACTATACTACCACAAGGAGGAAAAGAGTTTAGCAGATATTTATGTAGGTTCTTTGAATCCCAAGCTGTGTATTAAGGTACATTCCCCAATGTCTGTCACCCATAGGCATTTCCTGCCAGATTTCCTGAACCAATCCTGATCAACAGAGACAACTTATTCTAGATTCCTATTCCTCCCATTGGGGTGACTGAGGAGTTAATCACATGACCACACACTGTACATAGTGTCACTGGAAGTCTTCATCACTCTTAGCTCACTGTCTAACAAGCTTATGACCACTTGCTTTGCCTATGCCAACCCTCTCCTCCAAAGGAGTGGAATGGACCGCACAACCAGAGTCATCATTTGGAGTTTAGACAATTTCTTACAACAAAAATCTGTATGAAACACAATCCTGTCAATAATCAGCCAGAAGATATTACCTTTTTTGAATTTGATGCCCAACCATAGAATGCTAAAAATTGTCCCAGCTTTGGGTCTACTGACTACTTTTTTGGGGGCTGGCCATAAGCTGGGCTTTTTCTTAGCCTTGATCCTGAATTTCCACCATTATCCTTCAGCAAGCTGAGGGCCTGAAGAGTTCTCAGTATTGTTTTCCTATTTAAGCATCCTGCCACTATTCAATTTATAGTAATTACATAAACCTGGTAAGCAGCCCACAAATATGTTTTGCTTAAATTAAATAAACATATCTTGCTTATATTAAATAAGTATAATAAATGTTTATAATGTTTATACCTTTGTCTTTATAGATTGAAATACAAATGATAACCATTCATTGAATAGGTTCTCTGGTTTTCTTAGAATCAATACAGAAACTGATAACTATGCCCTATGGATGCCAAGCTGTTATGGTGCAAATGTCTTTTTCTTATTCTCTGTTATTTAGATGTTTTGTGATTTTATGGGCAATGCCATCCATTACTCAGGAATTAATTAAAAAATGTCTGTGGCACTAGGAAGCTGAAAACACCTTGTGCTTTGCAGGGGGCCATGTTCTGATGATTTAATTAGTTTTGATCTCTAAGAGCATGTACATTTTTAATTGATATGCATATTTAATTATTGTGCAGATGATACATTTGTAAAACCAATGTCTTAAGTAAGTGTACAGTGGGTGCTCTATATTCCACCATTTGAAAACAGAAACTGGTTTATTTTAAATGTAATCATTTTCTATATATTTAAAATTCAGCTATTCTTTGAAAAGTTTCCCTATCTTAAAAGAGAGATCACTTTGTACACTTTTATTTTGTATAAAAATGCATATTTCTATAATTTTGACAGAAACTATTAAAATTCATATAATTCCTTAGAGATTTTCTTTAAAAAAAGAGATTCACTTAAATATTATCAATTAGATACTGGTTATATTCACTATAATTCCATAATTAATGGGTAACAACACCAATCATAATAATAGATTTTGATAATATATCTCACACTGCAGAATATTAAAATTTATAGAGTTCTATAAGAGTGGGCCTTGTAACATAACTGACTTAGGTAGGAAGCCTGTTTTATTATTTACTAATTTTGCACCTTGTAGAATAATCACAGATTCTCAAAACAATTTTCTATCTTTAAAATAAGAATAAATATACCTATCTTATTTAGGTGGCTTAAAGCTTTATTTGAGCTAATACTGGTAATAGAGCTTATTTTTGCTGGCAACAAATACTTAACAAATATTACTTTGTATTTGAACAGATTTTAGCCACACACACATGCGTGCATGCACACACACGTGCACACATACACACACACACACACACACAACTCTATGACATCCCCATCCACCTAAGAAGCTCATCAGGAAAAGGAACAATTTTAGACATTGATATAATGAGCATAAGAAAACAGTGTAAATCAACAAGTTCTTTAGTATTTTGAAATAATGGTGACACATTGCTGGAATAACAGATGAGAATAATGAAGGAAAGCTCTTGGGGAGAAAGAAAATTATGTCAATTTTCTGAAAGACAAATATTTTCATGATTTAAATAATCATATTAAAGGATGATGTTAGTAAATAGAAATTCTATTTGAATTTCTTTCTTTCTAATTTGAATGTCCTTTATTTTCTTTTCTTGCCTAATTGTTTTGGTTAGGACTCACAGTACTATGTTGAATAAAAGCAAAAGTGAGCATCCTTGTCTTGCTCCAGATTTATATTAAGGTAAGTTCCTTCCACAACTAATTTATAGAGCTTTTACCATAAAAAAGGTGTTTAATTTTGTTGCATGCTTTTCTGCAGCTATTGAAATGATAATGTGATTTTTATCCTACATTCTCTAAATGTGGTATATCATATTTATTGGCATGTATATGTTAAACAATTCATACATCCAATGAACAAATCCCACTTGGTCTTGGTGTATAATAGTCTTAACGTGCCCTTGGATTCAGTCTGTCAATATTTTGTTAAGAGTTTTTTTATCCATGCTCTTCAGGAGTAGTGCTCATAGTTTTTATTTTGTTTTGTTTTGTTTTGCGTGTAGGGGCATGTTTGGGGTTTGTTTGTTTGTTTGTTTTTTGGTCCTGTTGCTGACTTGTGTAACAGGGAACTCTGTCTTATAGGAAAAAAATTTCAGTGTTCCCTCTACTATTTTTTTGGAAGGTTTGAAGGACTGAATTATCTGACAAGGAAAATAAATAAATAAATAAATAAATAAATTTACAATTATGGCAAATAAAATAAACTACTCAGGAATAAAATTTAAGGGCATCTGTTGAGCATCCAACTCTTGTTTTCAACTCTTGATTTCAACTCATGACCTCAGGATCATGGGATCCAACCCCACTTGTGGTTCCATGCTGAGCATGGACTCTGCTTAATATTCTCTCTCTTTCCTTCTGTCCTTCTACCCCACTCACACACACTCTCTCTCTAAAAATAAAAAAAATTAAAATTTACCAACCAGGTAAAAAAGGTATGCACTGAAAAATATAAAACACTGATGAAACAAATTAAAACAGACACAAATAAATGGAAAGACACCCTGGGTTCACAGATTGGAATACTTGATTATTGTTAAAATACCTCTTAAATTTACAATCTTTTTATTTAGTGATTTCACTCTGCTACTATTTATTTACCTTTAAGAGTATTTGTCTCTTTAAATATGTAATGACTACTATTGCTTTATATTTTTATCTAGTCACACAACATTTATTCCCATGTAGTATACCTCTTATCCTCAGCTAAAGTTACTCTAATAAATTATCTAGAATTTTCTTCTTACAACATTCATTTTCCTTGACATATTTTTTTATCTCAATCTAATGCTCAGTGACTTTATTCAGTTGACCATTGGGTGATTTAATAATTTCTGAATAGATATCATATCAATTTAAATATCAGAATATTCAAGATGAACATCAAATCCAGATGAACATCAAATTCAACTTGTTCAATTTATTAATTGTCATGAATGAGATAACATATGGGTCAATAAACCCCCAATAGAAATTTACAGAATATTATTGATACTCTTTTCTAAGTTGTTCTCTGCCTCTGTTATTTCTAGTTTTCTTCTTGCCTCATTACCACATTTTTCACCTCAGCTGTGAACTTCACTTTATTTCTGTATATATTATTTTGTCCCTTACATTGCTAAATTCATCAACTTATTTTTCAACATCATCTCTGTGCTGAAGACTCTCAAAGCTGCTTGAGTCCCGAACTTAGTTGTTTTCCAGATTCAAATCTCAAATTACCTCCTAGTCAATCCCACTGAATATTCTTTTTCCCTCAAATATCCCTTAGCTAAATTGAACTGATTGATTTATTGTTCTGCCTTTAACTTTTTTGTATAGAATACAAACACCAAGGTTGACACTTGAAAAAATAAAATTATCAACATTTTTTGTTACATACCTCCACTTCAGAACTCAGTGCCCACCTTCTGGAAGCATCTGGGATCACTTTGTTGCTTACTGTTAGCCAAGAGCGAGCCCACAGAGCATCATCACATACCCCCACCTCCATACCTACGACAGAACTTGATTTCTACTCCTCTCTTGGTTATCCCAATAGGACTACAAAGGTATGTAATTTCCCCCCATCACATACGTCACTAGCTGTCAGGACTTAGCACACAATACAGTTACCTCGGGAGATTTTAACTGATAGTCATGCTTAGCCTACATCCCCAAATATTCTTTTTGAAGTAATAAGAAGATTTGAGCGTTTAAATTGTGATAAATTCCCTGCATAATTATAATGTGCATCCAGACATTCTAACCACTGAATTACAAGATAGCATCTGGATGATTGTGTTTAATAATAAACATTGTCTAGATGCTACTTCTTTCCTTCTCCAAATTCACCTTCCCTTAGTACTTGGCTCTTCAGCAGTATGGCATTACACGTGTCATTCCCTGAATATGTTTGTGATCTATTTTGCAGTACTGAGGTGTTTCTCATGCTCTTCTGATGTTTTCTTACCTCCAAATCATCCTTCAAATCTCAGCTCATACATTGCCTCCCCCACAGAAGCCTCCTTGGAACTGATATCTCTTTACCTCTGCCTACACCCATACCTTTGTTCATTTGTAATATATATGAGAATACAGAGTTACTTCCCAAATTCTAGATAGTCAGATTCACATTACTCTATCAATTTTATGTTCACAGGGTTACTGATGAAGGACTTGGGCTACTTACCTGAAGATACAGTCACATTTTGTTAAGTCTGACCACACCAAGAGCCCAGAGTAATCATTGCTTTCTTAGTATATTGATCCATACTTGTGGTACATGTGCCATTATCTGCCCATTTATGGAGGTGGAGAGTTACACATAAGGGAATGGGGAGGAAAAATTAACCACTCTTACATCAAAATAGAGCAGGAGTATTAAAATAGAGTATAGCATCTCTTTATGCAAAAGTAAACATGATGTAATAAGAAATATCTTAATGGAATCCAGTCTTCCATATCAGCTGTGTCATCTGAAATTAAATTATTTAATCTCAATATTTCATTACTGTATCTTGAAAAAAATCTTTCCTCTGTTTCTTTGAAAAATTTAATGTTCATTATTTATTTTTGAGAGAGAGAAAGCCAACTGGGGAGAGTCAGAGAGAGAGGGAAACACAGAAACTGAAGCAGGCTCCAGGCTCAGAGTCCAATGTGTGGTTCAGACTCCTTAGGGCGGCTCTCAACTCCATAACTGGTGGGTCTGGTCATCACAAGAAACTTGCAACCTCAGCAACACCAGGATCCTGACGCCTATTCCAGCCCTGGTTATGTTGGAGTTCAGAAAAATAGCCACAGTTTAAAAGGGCCAAAGAGAGTTTCCTGGGTGGGTCAGTCAGTTGAGACACTAATTCTTGCCTTTGGCATAGGTCATGACCTCACGGCTCATGAGTTCAAGCCCGTTATCAGACTCTGCACTGACAGTGTGGAGCCTTCTTGTGATTCTCTCTCTCCCCCACTCTCTACCTCCCTCCCACTCCCTCTCTCAAAATAAATAAATTAAAAAATAAAATAAAATAAAATAAAATAAAATAGCCAAATAACTGCAGGAACATTCTCTCTTCATTGACCTTAAAAACCTGACTGGAGCAAAGTCCAGCTCACAGTGAGTTTGTGATCTCAGTGAGCCCAGAGTCCACAAGCCCACATCAGCCAAACTGTGGTTCTGGGGCACAGAAAACAAGCTTCAATTTTGTGGGGATTGATTTTTTTTAATCCTTGTTTGATTCTTTTTAACTTTTTAAAATTTTTCTCTCTGGCTTTCATTTTTTCTTTTTGTTTTGTTCTTTTCTGTCTTCTCTTTTTTCCCTTTTTTTCTTGTTTTTTCTCTTCTTCATTTAGTTTCTTCTCTTTTTCTTGTATTATTGTTATTGTTGTTGTTGTTATTATTATTTTCTTATTCTCTCTGTAAAAAGCCATGGTTTATAAGAGTAACTAGCATATGTAGCCGAGTTCCAGCTAGCCAGAAAAATCATCAAGCACACAGAATCTACACAGGAGCCACTATACACAAGACTATTTCTTCAAATTGAGAAGTAGCCATTTCATCTAATCCATAGAAACAAACACAGAAAGTCAAGCAAAATGAAGAAATAGAAGAATCTGTTCCAAATTAAAGAACAAGAAAGAAAGACAGTAAAATAATTAAATGAAACAGAGTTAAGGAAAAAGAAAGAAATAGAAATCAGCAATATGCCTAGTAGGAATTTAAAGTAATGATCATAAGGATACTCAGTGGGCTGGAGAAATGAATGGAAGAACTCAGTGAGACCTTCCATAAAGAAATAGAAAATATTAAAAAAAAAAACAATCAGAGCTGAAGATACAATAACTGCAATAAAGAACAAGAGTAGATTAGAGGATGCAGAATGCATCAGTCATCTGGAAGACAGGGTAATGGAAAATAAACAGGTTGAAAAGCAAAAAGAAAAAAGAATTTTTAAAAATAAGGATAGATTAGGAGATCTCGTGGATACAATTAAGTGAACAAACATTGGAATAATAGGGTCCTAGAAGAAGAAGAAGAGAGAAAAATATGTAGAAAACTTATTTGATGAAATAATAACTGAAAACTTCTCTAACCTAAGGAAAGAAATAGACATAGCACAGAGAGTTCCAAACAAGATGAATCCAGGGAAGTTCACACGATAGCACATAATAATTAAAATGTTAGAGCTTAGAGGTCAAAGAGAGAATCCTAAAAGCCACAAGAGAGAAACAATTACCTACAAGGGAAAACTTACAAGACTATTGGCTGTTTTTTCACAGGAACTTTGCAAGCCAGAAGGGAGTTGCATGATATATTCAAGTCCTAAAAGGAAAAATCGTACACCAAGAATACTCTACCCAGCAAAGTTATCATTTAGATTTCAAGGAGAGATAATGAGTTTCCCAGACAAACAAATGATAAGGGAGTTTATCAACAATAACCAGCCTTATAAGAATTGTTAAAGGAACTTCTTTAAGGGGAACAGAAATGGCTTTCATTAGAAATAAGAAAAATATGAGTAAAAAGATGTAAAATATGATGACACATAAATCAAATGTGAAGAAGGGAGCAAAAATGGAAGGCATTGGGAAAAAGAGAAAGAAAAATATTTTTCAGTTTTTAATGTGTTTTAACTTAAATGACCATCAAATTAATATGGACTGCTATCTACTTAGGATGCTATATATGAACCTCAGGGTTATGATAGATGTGTAAAAAAATTAGAAGAAAGAAAACCAGACAAATCACTATGGATACACTATGGATATCAATCACAAAGAGACAGCAAGAGAAGAAGAAATGAGAAACTACAAAAATAATCAGAAAATAATTTTAAAATGTCAATAAGTATATACCTGCCAACAATTATTTTAAATGTAAAATAGAAATAGCCTAAATGCTCCAAACAAAAGACATAGAGTGGTGGAATGAATTAAAACAAACCAACAACAACAATAACAACAAAACCTGAGAGTCTTCTAAATGTTGCTTACAAAAGATTCACCTCTTACTTAATGCACACAAAGTTGAAAGTGAAGGGATGGAAAAACATTACCTATATAAATGGAAGTGAAAAAAAAAAAACGCCAGAGTAGCTATACTTAGATGAAATAGGTGTTTAAAACAAAGACTCCAAGAGACAGATAAGGGCATTACCAAATGTTAAAAGGATCAATTCAACTATCTATGTGTCTATGTATCTATTTATCTATAAAACAATTGCAAATTATCTACACACCCAACACTGAATCATCTTAATACATAAAGCAAATACTAACAGACATAAAGAAAGAAATTGATGGCAATATAATAGTAGATAACTTTAGCATTATTTTCATCAATGGATAGATCATCAAGACAGAAATCAATAAGAAAAACAGAATCCTAGAAATCAATAAAAAAACAATGTCTTTGAATGATATATATATATATACACATATATACATATGTATATATATATATATATACATATACAGAACATATCATTCAGAGACAATGGACTATACATTCTTTTCAAGGGCATATGGAATATACTCCAGAATAGATGACAAAGTAGGCCATAAAACAACCCTCTATAAATTTAAGAAGACTGAAATCATACCATACATCTTTTCCAGCTACAACAGTATAAAACTAGAAATAAATCACAAACACACATACACACACCTAAAAGAAAACCACAAACATGTAGAGACTAAACAATATAGTAAACAACAAATGGCCCAAGGAAACAATTGAAGAAGTGAAAAGAAATATATGGAGACAAATAAAAATAAAAAACAATAATCCCAAATCTCTGAGACACAGTGAAAGTAGTTCCAAGAGAGAAGTCTATAGCAATACAGTTCTAAATCAAGAAGCAAGAAAAGACAAAAAAACAATCTAACCTTATACCTAAAAGAAATAGAAAGAAAACTAACAAAGCTCCAGATGAATAGAAGAAGTGAAATAATAAAGATCAGAGCAGAAATAAATGAGTTAGAGACTATAAAAGCTTCTGACTTGAGCTCAGGTCATGATCTCACAGTTCATGAGTTCAAGCCCCATGTTGGGCTCTGTGCTGACAGCATGGAGCTTAGCTTGCTGTACCCCTCTCTCTTTTGTCCCTCATCTGCTCTCACTATCTTTCTCTCTCAAAATTAAATAAATAAATATTTAAGAAAACAGAAATGCCATATGGTTCAATAATTCCATGAACAAGCAAAAAGCAGAATCATAACTATGAGTACAGAGAACAAACTAATGGTTATTAAAGCATAGAGAGATGGGGGGTTGAGCAGAATGTGTAAAGGGAAGAGGGAGATACAAGTCTCCAGTTATGGAATGAGTAAGTCATGGGAATAAAAATCAGAGCATAATAGCAATATAATGGAACAAATAGTAGCTCTACTTGTGATGAACAAAGCATAATGTATAAGCTAGAAAACTGGGAGAGTCTATATCCTTTGTCAGTTCCAGTCATTATTGTCATTTGCAATATTCATTCTATAACTCTACATTGTCTGTTAAAATACTAAGAGGAGCATCTAGGTGGTCAGTTGGTTAAGTCTCCGACTTCTGCTCAGGTCATGATCTCACAGCTCATGAGTTTGAGCCTTACATTGGGCTCTGTGCTGACAGTCTGGAACCTGCTTTAAATTCTTGTCTCCCTCTCTCTCATCCCTTTCAATGCTCGCTCTCTCTCTCTCTCTCTCTCTCTCTCTCTCTCTTTCTCTCTCTCAAAAATACATAAACATTAAAAAAATTAAATACTAAGAAAAAATAAATTCTATCCACCTATGAATCTTCATTGTTCTAAAAGTGAAAGCAGCTCTGTAACTCTGAGATCTTTGGTTTTTATCCACCTTTGCATGTAGTATTAGAGCTAATTCCCATGACATTGAAGGAATATAGTGTCAATGTTGTTTTCTTCTTTTAGTCAATTCTATAAGAGGTATGTCATATATGGAAGAAGAATGAGGGCATCGTGAAAACAGTTAAAAAGGCTGAAGATATTCATAGACAAATACAATTGAAATCATAGAGTTACTACTCACCTATGACTTCTGGGAAGCTATGTCTAATAAAAATAATTCCATCACAATTAAATTCAGAAAGATGCTACAAAATCACAATAACAGAATTATACAAACTACATTTCATGCTTCAAATGTCATATACTTTCTAACATTAAAGATTATTAAGACATAATATTCTCAGTTTAATTTTTAATTTTTACAGTTGAGTTTTTATTTACATGTACCATACACCCTATGATCTTAGGTAGATGAAAAAAATAATAAAATTTTACCTAATTATTTTAATAGATACATTAAGTTCGAGTAGTATACGATGAAATAGTTAATTTAGAATAAAAGACAAGTCCCTGGTGGTTGTTTTTCTCCCTTTCTTTGTTCTAGAAACCACTTGACAAGTCTGCCAACATGTTAACCTTTCTTCTCCTTCCCCAGAGTCTCTAGTAATAGAGCAAATGTGATGCTTCCTATTAAAGATGAACAACGTGCCTGTGGGCTAGGGGGTTTGAACTTCACCTTCACCTTGATGAGTCTTGACTGCTTGGATCCACACATGAGTTTAGAAAACATGTACAATCTTAAGTCACTTTTCCTTCTGAAAGTTGGTAAAATAAGGGAAGTAAACAGAATATTATATGTGTGTGTATGTGTACAATGAGTCAGGAGCTATTTAAAACTAGTTTAAAATTTTTCTGTAATCATTACAAAAACACTGTGGGATTTCCTGGGGACCCATAGGAAACCTTTGTTATTTACAACTTAACAATAATTCTTATTTCACTTTAAAAATTTAAATTGAAATAATTTACTCTCCATTTGCCCCTTAGATCCATGTTCCATGTTTCCTCATCCTACACTATCCTTAAGGAGACTGTGTATGGATCACATTACTCAGGCTCCATTGTCATCTGACTTTCCCTTGGGTTTGGCTTATTAAAGTTGCTGGCAGAAAACCTAGGTGTTTTTTCCTATCTTACTTTCTCTGAAGTGGTTCTGACAGAGGTTTGTCCTGCTGTGAGGACCAGTTCTGTGTGGGAGCTCCACCTGGTGTGATCCCTGAATTTAGCCAGGCTTCAATTCCACCCATAGATGCCTATCCAGGCTAAGATAAGGTATTACTCGCACCAGGGTGGCACAACATCCTTAGCTGATTCCAATAACGTAGCCCATATACCTATCAATAGTTCCTTTATCAATAAAAGCTCTTAAAAATCACAGATCAACAAACTGATTCTTCCAGGAGCTACACTGACAATATTATTCCAAGACTCTGAAAGTTGAACCCCAAAATAAAATCTATGCAAGTTACAACAAAAGAATAAATATGAATTGATCTAAATAGGTCAACAAACAAAACATCTGTATATTTCCAGTTCCTTTGTCCAAAGAAATTATAGTAATTATAGTGTTGACTACATTATGATGTTTCTATTAAAAAAATAGAGGAAGCCACCTTTCAATTACCCAAGTGAAAAAAGGAAAAAAATATAATCAGACATTATAACTGGCATCCATTTAGATATGTGATTTTCAAATTGCAGGTTGTAATTTTTAGTGCACTATTAAATGAAAGTAATCAGTCAAGACCATATTTTTAAAAAAAGATTAGATAAGTCACATACTTAATTAGAATAGAATATAAATAATCACAATGAGTTGCACATAGAAAGGATCATTCTCATGAATTTTGATTTATTAAAAACACATGTTTATAAATTTGTCACAATATAAAATATAGGCTTCATCATGAGTTACACTTTTAAAGGTTTGAAATTTTCTACTATAAAATAGGGATCTGATCTTTCCTTCTTTTGGAAGCATTTATAGGATTGTGTCCACAGAAATTGACTCTGAATGGACTATGATATATCTATGCATTCTAATATTGAAAAAGTCATCATTTTTTCAGGATTTTGAATCAAAATAAAGAAAACAACTGAGGATTGGGGGAGTAGTGAAAGAACTCATTTTTACTTAATATAAATAAAGTTTTGTTTAACTGCAAATTTCTGAATATCTTGATAACCACTGAATGAAAAAATGTACATACACAGTTTTGTACATATGTTTCATTATTAGCAATGAGCTAATTTAAGACTTGGCAAACAAAAAATCCCTCAGATGGCTAGCAAGGATTTTCTTTACAAGTAGGAATTATTATTCATGTTTGAGAGAAGAAGGAATGTAGACTTAGTTGGCAAGAGTAGTCTGTATACCCAAACAAAGCCAACTTGAGTGGCATTGCCCTTTAAGTGGCAGTATAACCTGATGATTTATAGATTAGGCCCTAAAGATGACTTCCTGGGTTGACAGCTTCACGTTGCTTTGGTTTAGCTTTGTGATCTTGTATATGTGTTCAATATCTTAATTCCTCAGTTTTTCTTCTTAAAATTAGGAGACAATATAATTATCTTCCACTTAAGATTATATAAGTTAAACAAGTGCTTAGTGCTATCCTAGCATAAGAACCCAATAAAGGCTAGTTACTACTCTAATTTCTCTTTTTACTTTTACTCAGAATCTCCATTTCCTGGTTCTTTGCTCTATGATAACATTGGTGTATAATGATTAAAATCTCCATAGTTTTACATAAGACCATGGTTTATATAAATGTTTATTATATATTCTCTTATTTCTTATATATTTGACAGAAATTAAAAAGATTATTTGCTGATTTACTGAGATTCCATATTACATAGAATATGTGGTAATATATACTACAGAATTTATGAAGAATATAACACATAGCATATGGTGCACTTTTTTTCTAATTTGAAAATCTCTGAACTGGAAGAATTGTAATATTCAATTTGTACAACAATATTCTATAAGTAAATTATTCAGATAATTTTAAATTGTTCAAAGAATTTTGACAGAAACCTTTAGAAAAGTGTGTGTGTGTGTGTGTGTGTGTGTGTGTGTGTGTGT
>NC_043712.1:54826834-54868432 GCF_006229205.1 Suricata suricatta | reverse complement strand
TATTTCTTTTCCATAATATTTTATTGTCAAATTGGTTTCCATACAACACCCAGTGCTCTTCCCCTTAAGTGCCTTCCACCATCACCACCACCTCTTTTCCCCCCTCCCCGTTCCCCCTCAACCCTCAGTTCATTCTCAGCATTCAATAGTCTCTCAAGTTTTGCATCCCTCTCTCTCCTCAACTCTCTCTCTCTCCTCCGTTCCCCCTGGTTCTCCATTAGGTCTCTCTTGTTTTCCTGCTAGACCTATGAGTGCAAACATATGGTTTCTGTCCTCTGCCTGGCTTACTTCACTCAGCATGACACCCTCAAGGTCCATCCACTTTCCTACAAAGGGCCATATGTCATTCCCTCTCATTGCCATGTAGTACTCCATCGTGAATATATACCACATCTTGATCCATTCGTAGAATGACATTTTCGAATTGCTATAATATCTAAGGTCTCTGATTTAGTATAATCATTATGAATACAATCTACTAGTACTATTCTAATCCCTTAATTCTCTTAGGGACTGTTCAGAACAGTTGTGCTGTTTCCCTCACAGTAAAAATCCCTAGTTTTTGGCTTTTTTGATTCTATGGAGTAAAATTTTCCTCTCTTCCTTATTGGTATATATTTTACTGCTTTTCACTACTTCAATGCATTTAATTTCATCAAACTAAATAGAGTGCAGTGATTAAGAGTGCTAATATAATTTCTTTTACTTATTACTTATATAACCTTGGGTAATTTTCTTGAACCTCTTAAGTTTTAGTTTTTTCATTTGTACAAAAGAGAGTTACTAACAGTAGTTATTTCACTTTGTGGGAAATAAAATAATTTAGTTAGTCAGTAAGTCATTGACTGAGTCCTATAGACTAGCATTGTTCTATGTGGCCCTGAGTAGCAGTTTACATGTGAAGGGGTTTGGACCAGGTTGCCCCCAAATATGCTACTTTTGCTTATAGAGCATTTTGAGCTGAAGACAATCGAGACACTGCTGTCTCCAGAGAAAATTTTGCCCTTCCCTTAACCACAAAGAATCTAAATTGTGTGTCTTTCCCAGAATAAGGGTTACTACCAGGAATAAATTTTACCCGATTGATCCATCAATTTTATCTGAGTGATAAACGGCAAACATCTACTTACTAAACATCTGCTCTTACTCTTCTTTTCCTGTGAAGTGCATCCCTTTCCTCTGACGCCCTTTAGCCTCTTCCTAGTTCAGAGTGACATATACACCTCATTTTGCCAGTCTTTGAAATTTTGTGTCTGTGTGGATTCCCTGTAATATGAAATTGAATTCATTTTCTCCTGTTAATCTATCTCATGTCAATTTGTTTCTTAGTCCTCCTAGAGAGACCTTGAAAGGGGAGGGAAATTCTTTTTCTCCAGACACAGAACAAATGACAAACATAATGCCCTCATGGAGCCTGCTGCTAAAAAGAGATACAAACCATAAACAAACAAATTGGTATAATGTCAGAGGATAGTTACTAAGGTAGAAAAACAGAGTGGGATAAATGTTTAGAAAGTGATGGACAGGAAAGGTAAGGCAATGATGGGAGCTATTTTCAACTGGGTAATTAACACCAACGGATACAAGAAATACCCCCCAAATCTCAAATACTTGACATTGTTTAAATTTCCATCCTGCATATATCTTGGTCTAGTTTGGGTTAGACTGGCTCCCAGGCAGCTTCGTATTAAATGTGGCTCAGATATCAGATTCTGTTGGCCTTGAGGCATCATCCTGCCATTGTTTTTGTAGTTGGGAAAGGGAGGGAGGGGGAAATCACAGAAAGTATTTCCCAGACAGCCTCATTATGTAGCACGCATCAGTTCCACCCGCATCCCACATTGCATTTGTCAGAACCCAGTCACACGACCCAAATTTCATTATAAAAAAGTGGAAATGCAGCTTTCTTTGGTACCCATAACAAAGGAAGTGAACTCAGATTTGACAGACACTGTGAGATGGACATTTAGCCCCTCTTTGTGGGGTGCACTATACAGGCTGTTTGGCAGAAGAGTCATTATGATAGAAATCCTGCTCCATCTTTGTCAATTTGGGGGAGCAGAATTTACCACCCCAAAGTGGTCTCTTTGGCATAAGGATTATCTTAAGATGGTTATTTTCAAGAAACTGCATGCACAGAAAAAGCTCTGCAAACCAATTATCCATTAGTAAGAGAAATTTACTTTGATAGCAAAATCTCCGTTTGTAAGGGTGTCTCTCTCTAGGTACTCAGAGGATGAGAAAATCTAGTAATTTATCAGTGGAGAAGGCTAGGACTTAAATCTGAATAATAACCATGCCTTTGTTTACTGTGCTTTGCCTGATAACCTCCCATAGCTGTCTCTCCCTACCTCAAAAAAAGAAGATTCTTTTGTCTTTAGCTAAAGACGTTCCTTAAGGTAGTGTCACTTGGGCCACTTGAGGAAGTCAGTTTTCCTGGATATCTCTGATACATACAGGAGGAATACAGGTTATTAATCTTTTATTTCTTTTCCCCACGTTGATCTGTTTTTTTTTACAGGGATTGACTTCAGTCGAGAACCTAGAAGCATATAGGAAAAATAATTTTCCTCCTCTATATACTGAATAGAAAAAATGTTTATGGCTGGCCTAATAGAGGTAAATTAATGAGTTTTGCAACAATTCTTACTATTTGATCTCCAAACTCTGCAATGCTTTTTCCTGGATTTGAAAACCTATGTATATACATCATTTTAATCCTCCTGTGATTCATCACCTATTCTTTGATTTCACTATTGCATTACGTCTTAACCATTTATGTATTTTTGAAATAATTTTAAAATCAGTAAATTTTCATATTCAACAATATCAGCAAATATCAACAAAAAATAATTCATAGACTTACATTTGGATTTCATTTAAAGAAAAACAAATTTCCAGAAATTAAAGTTGCATATATATTTGAATGCGTGTCACACTTACATATACCCACGCAAGTGAGTTTAAGTACACTTACATTCAAGACTGTTTTTATCCTTTTCTTCTCAATGGAATTACTCAACTAGAAAAGATCCATTGGTTTCCAAGGGAGAAATTTTATAAGTAGAAGCCTATTGCTCAAAGTAATTCCCTATGGGAATACTACCATCTGGCAAAGAAATATGCACATCAAAGTAGAGAGAGAACAGCACCTCTTAAGTGTAATTTTTTTTCCCAAGGGTTTGCCTCCTGGTGTCCTGCTAACAGTAATCTTTAAACCCTTAGTTTGCTACACAGTGAGAGCTTCCAGATTAGGGATGAGGGGAGCCCTGGTTTGTGCTTCTGATTCAGAATAAGATAAATAACATTTACAGGAACTAAAATATAAACAAAGACCCTTGATTTCATGGCAGGCTTATCACTGAGTTATTTTGTTTCCTTCACTAATCACGGATTAGTGATTTTTGGATATTGAGGCAACTCTAATTATGGGTAAAACACCCATGCTGATGGCTCTCATAATATGTGTAATGCAAATTTGCCTAAGTATAAGCATGAAAATAACAGTGATAGGGAATGATAATACAAAGGCAATAATGATAACTATGCTAGTAACTCTCATTTTGTATTTACCATATTCCAGGAATTGTGAAAAGAACTCCCATGAGTTATTTACTTAAATAAGATAACAATTATGGGCTAGCTCTCATAACTAACTTCATTTTATAGATATGCAAATTGAGACTCAAGACTAAATCATTTTTCCAAATCTCTGTAGAGATTTTTGATGTCACATTTGCTCTTCCCCTCTTGGCCAATTTTCTTTTATTTAAATAGATGGATTATCCATTCAAACATCTTTCTTCTTTAACCACTTTGTATTTTCTCTCAACCATATTTTCATTATTTTCTTAATTTTGCCATTTGTGTTTTCATTAGATCAACCTGCTTACACTTCTTCTATTGTTAGTTTTCTTTGCTTAAACTTAAATTTCATCTCTCATTAGAGACTATCAACTCCTATGAATAATGGCCTAGTCTTTCATAAACTTCCAATTTTTCCTTCCTTCCTTCCTTCCTTCCATCCTTTTTTCCTTCCTTCTTGTTTCTTACTTTCTTGTTATTTATTTAGATGATAGAATTTTTTACATTTATTTATTTATTTTGAGATATAATGTGCTTGTAGGGGAGAGGGAGAGAGAAAGAGAACCACAAGCATTGACAGTGCAGAGCTCAATGAGGGGACCAAACTCACGAACCATGAGATCATGACCTGAGCTGAAATTAAGAGTCCAAATCTCAACTGGCTGAGACACCCAGGTGCCCCCAATTGTATTTTAAAACTCAGACAATACTGTATTTTATTGAAAGAGAAAACTTTTTAGTAAGATTCTCTTGACTGCACTCATACCTATTATATATACTACAAGTTGGCTTAAGTTTTCTAAATATTTTATCAACTTTGAAACGTATTAAATTTTACTTCATGATTTCATTCAGAGCAAAGTGATGTTATATAAAAAATGCAAGATATGGAATAATTCTTTACAATTTTCCTTCTAGGTATAGTCCCTATCTCTTTTTTTTTAATGTTTTATTTGTTTTTGAGAGAGACAGAGACAGAGACAGAGACAGAGAGACAGAGTACAAGCAGGGAGGGGGCAGAGACAGAGGGAGACACAGAATCTGAAGCAGGCTCCAGGATCCGAGCTGTCAGCACAGAACCCAACACAGGGCTTGAACTCATGAACCACAAGATCATGACCTGCACTAAGGTCAGTTGCTTAACCAACCGAGCTACCCAGATGCCCTGGTATAGTCCCTAAATGCTCTCATTCTCCACCTATATTGAAACACTTTTCATTTTCCATTTCACACCTATACTTTGCCTTCCTTACCTTAACATATTGCTACCCCTGTTACTACTCAGTAGACTCTCCCTCCAAGTTTGTTCTAGAAAAGAAAATGTCTTTATGTAAGGACCAATGAAGAATTACCTCCTCCAAGAAGCCTCTCTGGATCTTTGCAAGAAGAGCTATCTTTCCATCCTCTAAAACTTATAAATCCATTACTGCTAGTATATTCTGCTTCTAAGGTAGTTAATGGTTACTTTTTATTTCTGTATATCAAAGAAATAATCTTTTCTTGCCTACAACATTGGAAATCACAGAGCAGGAGCCATATCTAAGAAGTATAATAGAACCCTCTTATACTTATCATGGTGACTTCTATGTAGTATAAGACCAACAGTCACTACTTGAAGGCAATTCATGTATCTCATCATTCATTTAACATTGTTCTGAATTTGCAGTGTGTTATGCACTAAAGTATAGCTACTGCATAGCTTTATCTACTGAGGTAACATAGTATAATAACTTTATCCCTTATGCATTTAATACATTTTTCTTTACACTGATACCAATGCACCTTATGATGACTTCTTTGGATCTTAATTCACCAACTGGCAGGGATGGTTTAACCTCCATCCTCGATTTTTTACCCTCTATTTCTTGAATGGTGTGCCATCTTCCTCATTGTGTCCTCCAGGTAATTATCACCGCTGTCCATTACCCTCTGCTATTCCCACATTTATAGATTATTTAAACAGAATATGCATCCTTAAACTGTAACTTCTTACCTAGTACAGACTCTCTTCCAAGCTCTAAAAACAAAATCTCTTATCAACTCTGGAACAATATCTGAAGTTATTTCCTAGATGTTTGTTTACAACATCTTAGTCTAAATGAGTTTATAACTACCAGGAATTACTGTGAAGTTTATTTGGGTTGTAGAATAAAACTTTGGTTTGTGAGCATAACTCATTCCTGAAACATGCTTGTAATCCTAAGCCTTTGTATATCAAAGTGAATTTCCCTATAAGAAATAATGTGAACTCAGATGATTTGTTCCACAACTCAAAAATATTCATATAAAATGATTACAATACTGTAATATAATATAAAATAATAAATAAAATACAAAACATAAAGTAAAATAAACAAATTATCCTGCTCTTACCTTTGAAAATCTTCAAGGCTTGTGTGAGGAAGGGAGACAAGAGAGAGGAGGGTTATTGTGTAGGATAACATCCACTATCACTAACGGAATTACTGTGATCTGTTGGCTCAATAGAATCTTTTTCTTTTTATGCAACATTAACAAGGAACCTATACAATGACACTTGCTTTTACCTCCTTTTGAGGATTTCATGGAAATGTGATACTGCATTGAGGACAATCCACAATCCCACAGCTATTGTGAGAGGGAAGAACCATTGGCTTAGCTATGATCATGTGATGTTAGGTGTCAAGTACTACTTGTATTGCAGGACATTGCTCATTTATCAAATTAAAATTTATAGAAATACTTGCTTGTCTTGTGGAACACTCACAAGAGAAGTTACTTGCAATCCAAGATTTTACTGTATTTTGTTTTGTGTCTGCCTTAATATTGTCTTGCCCATCTTTAGGGCTCAGAAGAGCAATGATGCAAATCCTAAAGAATTTATAACTGGCATTGTACGGTAGAAATCAACAACTGTACAATTCTTGGGGTTAACAACTCTAGTTAAATGAGGTTTCAATTCATATAAAGCTTTGCTAATTTTAAGTATTAAACATTTTACATTATTCATATAATTTTATTTAAAAAATAAGTATTTTATCCTTTTACTTTCAGTATGACATGACTTCTATCCCATGAACTAACAGTTCCCATACCTCCTTGACTGTTAAACTCTGGCTTAGTTTGTCATCTAAAAAAATGTTGATTTTATTAGATACTGGAACTACAACCTTACAAATGGCATATTATTTAACTTCTCCAACTCTTAATCTCTTCATCTTGAAAATGAAGAATAAAATTTATGCCTTCTGCTTTGTAGATTGGTTGTGCTAAATAAATAGGATAAATACAAAAATTATATAACATATTATAAGGGTTTTGCAATAATTACTATTGTACATGAACACTCATGTCAGCCTGAATCTTAAATTGACATAATCATTGTTTTTCTGGGCAGTTCTATTATCTCACCTCCTCTTTTAAAATCTGTTCTTCATCTGCATCAAGATCATATGGAATCATAATAAGCATTTTCAACCATCTCCATGTGGACACATGCTCCAAACTACCCACTATATTACTTAAACTCCTTTTATTCTACAAAATTTGTATTAGTTATGGAAATGCTGTAAGTAATTTCTCAAATCTCAGTGGGTTCACCCATTAAAATTTATATCTTGTTTATCAAAGTATATTCATCAGAGATCAAGGATGAGAGGGATAGGGTGAGGTTGTCTATTCTAAGCCATTTAGTGACTCAAGCTGATGGATTTAACATCAACTTGTATGTCAGTGCAACTTCTCTTAAGCTGTGTTACCTAAATGAGTAGTCCCACTAGAACCTCTGGGCGGGGGGTGGGGAGGTATCACATGTATCTATTCTTATGTGATTATTTGGCTATCTTTAACACATAAGAATCCTATTTTTTTCATGAAAATCATTTATATTCTTTAACATCCTTCTCTCCTGAATCTCTACCTATTTTGTGATCTCATCCACCTCAAACTTATTACAAAATGTTCTTTCTTGACCTTTCTCTCTAAGTAGGTCTTTTACTGGTTACTTTGGCTTCCCCTCTGTTTCACATTCTGCAAACTATTCTTTCATTCTCTATCTGTGCCTTTAATACCAGACAGCTGTCATAAACTATAAACACATGTGTTCAATTACTGACTCAATATCTCTGCTATAAACCCATATTCTATGATAATAAAATATTGATTCACTGAAAATTCAACAATCTCTCTACACCAACTCCAAATCTTTTCTCTCTTCTAATTATTTTCTTTTTTCACTAAGTTACTCAAGGAAACAAACTTAGGGCTAGGTATAAACTTTGCATGTAATTAACAGATGTTTACTACTTGATGGCTTTTATATCTGTTTGGACTTATTGTGTGTTCTTAAAGCTATGTTGAGGGATAAGAGAAGATAGGCCAGAATGAGAAAGTATAATCTCTGCAACTATGTAGTTCTTTTAAGGCCTAGAATATTCAACTATTATGATGTCCTACAAGTACTTTCTTTAAAAGTTTAACTATAAGGGCAAATGGTGGCTCATTCAGTTGGGTGTTTGACTCTTGATTTCAGCTCAGGTCATGATACCAGGGTCTATGATTGATCCCCGCATTGGGCTCCACACTGAGTGTGGAGTTTGCTTAAGATTCTCTTCTCTCTCTGCCTCTCTCCCCTGCTCACATGCTCCCTCTCTTTAAAAAAAGTAAATAAAAAGTTTAATAGAGACTATTTTTTGAAGTATAACTGCCACACAATTTTACATGAATTTTACATGCATAACACAGTAATTAGACAATTCTATTATGCTATGCTCACCATAAATTTAGCTACTCTCTGTCACCATATAATACTATAATAATGCCAGTGACTATATTCCCTATGCTGTACCTTTCAGCTGTGCCTTATTAATTTCATAACTGAAAGTCTGTACCTCTCACTTCCTTTTACCCATTTTGCTCATTCCTCCAACCCATCTCCCTTATATTTTGATGAAAGAGTACTGAAAAAAATCAGTTTAACTAGAAGGAAATTACTCTTCCTTCCTTCCTTCTAATGCATTAAACACAGTCATCTGAAATTGTTTTGAAAGTATTTCTGCAAGAATAACACTTTTTGAAAAACTTAATACAGTTGTTACATACAAGTCCACATTCTTGACTTAGAGATGCTTACTTTGATACATTATTTTTTAACCTCAGGTAGCAGTTTTGATCACACAGTTATTGGCTAGTGAACAGCTTGATATCATGTATCAGCAACAAAATATTTAGATATACTTTATTAGTGACTGTGGTGCAAGGGGCGAAAGAACATAGTTTGTGTCCCACATTCATTCTGGATTGAGTTTGTCACACTAAACCACTATAGAAAAAGAAAAAAAAAATCCCACACTTCTAGGTTCTTTGGCTGGCCTAATAATTACATTGACAGGAGACAGATTAACTGAGAAAAACGAACTTAATTTTTTATGTGTGGGAGCCCTGTAAAAATATGAGATCCAAGGACAAGTCAGGCAGGTGAAGCTTATATGGGATCCTAAGCTAAGGAGTTGGATAGGAGCTGGGACATCAAAGGGGTACGTGGTAATCCACAGAACAGTACGAAGAGCGTAATTCAGTGTTGGCCTTGCCATACAGAGAGGTCATTCAGCTAAAATTTTATTTCTGGTAATAGCTCTCTTTCTGGGCCAGTGCCCCATTCTAGATTATTTTAGATAGTTAAGGGAGAGGAAAAAGCTTTCTTGAATTTGCTAGGTCTTGATTGCTTTCAGCTCACATTAATTCATGTGCCAAAATGATACATTTTGGGGTGGCATATGCATATTATGTTCCTTTTCACTGCAAAAATATGGATTTTTCAACCACCATTATATTTTATGGAAGATACTGATAAAGAACAAATATGAAATGCACAACATTTTCATTCTGTTTTTTGGCTCTAAGACTAATTTAAGGCAAAACCTACTTTATAATAAAATAGAAAAGTAACAAAATCAAAGGTCTGGCTTTGGATTCTGTGTCCCCCTCTCTCTATGCCCCTCTACTGCTGTACTCTGTATCTCTCTCTCACTCTGTCAAAAATAAATAAACATTAATAACTTTGTAAAATAAGTAAAAAGTAAAAATCAAATGCCTATCATTCAATGCAGGCCTAAGGAACATATTCATGTACTTTATTTTCTATGTTACATGACAGTCCTCAAAATTGTCTATTTGCTCTGAAATTTCTCTCCATAAAATTGAAGAGTCCTCTAGTCACTTATTTCCATGAAATAAAGATAATAATAGAACATATAGAATTTGGTGTTCAAATTTTGAATATTTCCCAAACCACATTAAAAATTTCACTTTCAGAATGCATCTTTTTATTGCTTTAATTTGTTCTGGTTCTATGAAAGTTTTAAAATAAAATTTGACTTTATTGCATTTGGCTTTAACATATATAGTCATAGTTAGAATTTTTTCCCCATGGCTTTAAACTATTGATCTCTTAGCAAATTATTTTTCACTTATTTTTTGGCTAATTTCCCTGTAACTTAACTTTGTATTAGTTGAACTTAAAGACATATCTATGTACAGAATTCCCTGAGAAATAAATTCTTCATTATAGATTTCTGTACTTAAATATTATTAAAAAATGAAATGTTATTCATTGTAGTATATTAGATTTTATCTAGAATAAGTGATTAAAATGATCAAATCTGAAATATACTAGCAAGATAGTATACTTTAGTGGAAGAGCCATCACTAAAACACTAATTTCTACTTGGAGCCACAATACATATTAGTTTTCGAATTTTGATCAATCTATTTGGCTTCTTGGTTTCAACTCATATGTGTCTGAGAAGCACATTATAAGAAACCTACTTCTTCTGGAGTAGAGAGTTTCTAATAACTTATACAAATGAACTATGAAGGCAATATTTTGGAACCACAAATTAGTATATATTTCCTAGTTATTGGGATTAATGTTTTCTTGTTTCAGTTCCTAACAAATTGTCATTTGTAGGTCTTTCAACCTCTTTCTATAGGTCAAAGTAAAGCTTTGGGTATATAAGATATTGGTAAATGCTGAATAATATTAAAACATTTTCTTCTTTTTACTTATTGCTTTATAAATCCTTTCACCCAGTGACAGACTTCCCAATATTCCACATAGGGCTCATTGTGGACAAGAAGTGTCCCTGTTATTTGGATGAAATTTGGAGAAAATGTCTTGCCACCAAACATTCTAAATTCTTCATATGTATGTTAGAGCACCAACATGATTTTCATACTAAACTACAGAAGAATGCAACTAGCTTTGATTTTTTTTTTTAATTTTAGAGACAGAGCAGGAGCACAAGTAGGGGTGGAGCAGAAATAGACACAGAGAGACAGAGAATCTCATGGGGCTTGATTCCACGACCTTGGGATCATTGGATGCTCAATGGACTGAACCACTCAGGCACCCCTATTTTTGAAATTTAAAAGGACTTAAATAAGCTCTGAACATTATAGCAATCATGAAATAGCAAACATTTTTGACTTTACTTAAGGCCTACCTAGGATTTATTTTAATGGTATGCTGTTGAGTAGTTATAATATATCTCTAACTAGGCAATTTTTGTTTTTCAGTTTCTTGTCTACTCTCATTTATCTTCTACATGGCCTCTGTATTTGCATAATCCTTGAGTTTTCACTTAATGAAAATCTCAATGTTTTCTGAAAGATAAATCTAAATTAAAAGTAATAAAATATATTCCATGAACTAATCCCTGTAAATAGAGATCATATTTGGTTCTGGGCCATAAAAGAATTCAGAAAAAGTAAGGTAACTATTATAACATATCTAGTTAATTTCTCACTTCCACTTCAATTTTAAATAGTGAATATAAAAAGTGATATGTTAAGAAATATTTTATTGGATTAGTTTTATATAGATAGAAAATGCATGTGGGTGAAATCTTAAAATTTAAAATGTAATTTGGATTTCTTTTCTTCATTAAAAAAAATTAGAATTGGAGTTTATTATATATTATACTCTACTATGAGTTTCTAATAACTCTCTTTTACATAAACTAATGCCATACAAAGAAAGCAAAGTGGAGAGACTTAATAATCAACTTGCAGTCTTACTTTTCAATACCAATGAAATTGAACAGCAGAAATACATGAGCTCAAATAGAGCCTATTAATCATAGTATGTGAGACAAACTTTAGAGAGCAAATATTTAGATATGTAATGGTCATAAAAGACAACAACGATACTATACAAAATAACTTAAGATAGAATTTTTTAAAGGTTGACCAAAATAATGTTACACTAAAGAATGCCAAAACACCTTTTAATTAAGACATTGAAGTTCAGGCACAAAGGGAAAAAAATCTATAAACAACCAAGGACACTCAAATTGGCTAAGTAGAAAAAAAAGAAAAATTGCTTGATTTGACCAATAGACTTCTGTTGAACATTCAAGGCAAAATCACCAAAGGATAATTATAAATACAGATGGTAAAAAAACTATAATCCAAGTTTCACTTATGCTTCAACAATGTTGTGCATGTGCATGAGCAACAGAAAAATCTCAGATGTGCTTGGCTTGGTTAACAAAACCCCAATCCTGGTTCCCTAGGATCTAAAGGTTCATAATGAGAGAGTGAAATGTAATATTGGGAAGTGAAACAATAGATAAAGGTTTAGTGAGAAAAAAACAAAAGGCAGAGAAGAGGTAAATGTAGTGATATCATTTAAAGTTAAAAACAGAGTAAGTAGCATTCAATAACATTACAAACAGCAATTATATCAAATATAACAATAGTGGATACTCAATGATAAAAGGAAAATGGATGATTGCATGTTTGTCTTAGTGAAATAATATTACATGTATAAAACTTGGGGTAAATGCCAAAACAAACTGGAAGATATAAAATAGTAAAGAAAGTGATTTACATTTTGTTGCTAAGTTAATAAAATAGGAAAATTTAAAGATATAGAATATTATCTATCTACCCATTTACTTACCAAAATCCATACTTATACTGACAGAGTATCAGAAGCAAGCCTAAACCCGAGAAACAGTTTCATTCTTCTAACAGTTTAATATGCATTTAGGGTTTGATATTAATTTACAAGTAAATACTTTGAAATTAAGATGCTGGCTGGCCATAAAGGAAAGGAAGTTAGTTACCTTGAGAACTACCTACATGTTTCAAGTATGGTTGTGCAAGAACAATTGCATGCCTTATATGAACTTGATTTAGACACTGAAGAAGGGATATGGATATGAGTTATTTTACAAGGATTCACCATCAAAAAAAAATGCTTTGAGAGGAACAGAATACTAGAAGACAAAGACGATAAGGAAGAAGTCATAAGCTAAAGATAAAGAAGCATTGGCATTATCAGGGAAGTAAGTGCCCAAAAAAGAGATTTTATGAGGAACCCAAAACAGTACCTTGTAAGAGAAAGCATCTTCTTTGGTGCCCAGGATCTGCCAGACTGCATCTCCTCTAGTCTTATAGAGCCTTTCCCGTTAGGCCTATCCCCAGAGGGGCCACAGACAGCAGCTTGCAAGAGTGAAGGAAGGAAAAAGGACAAGAGAAGAGACGGGTCATTCTTTCTTTTGCACTTACTAGCAACTTTCCAACCTAAAGTAGCATTAGCTTGGATGAAGGAGAGAGTAAGATATTTTGAGAGTAAGCTGGGTTTGTTTATTACTTGAGACTTATTGCAAAAGCTCAAGATTTCATCCAGATGTTGAAAAAAAAAGCAAGACAAAGGGACAAGTTAAAAGGATCAACTGTAAAACTGAATAAGTTTGCTTTAGCTCATATTTTATCAAGACCAGCTCATTCAATGTACTATAAAAAGTGTAGAGTAAATAATGGACAAGCAAACAAACAAACAAATAAACAAAAGCTTTCAATATTTTTCTAAGAATACACAGAACATAGAAGGAAGAATTATAATAAATTTTCTTTTAACTCATTTCCATAATGTTTAGGAATGGAACATCTATAACTCTGTAATTAGCATTAATATCTGTTAATAAATATTGTCTGTCAAAGCAAAAAGGAAGCAAAAAGACTTTATTCAAAAGTATTGTAATAGGGCAGAGAACCCAGAATACAAGTTGAGTTGAAGTCTATCGAAATGAAGCCCAAGAATGTTTGTTTTTTTTTTCCTATGAGAGGGAGAAAGAGAGAGAGGGTGGGGGGAACTGGGTAGAGGGAAAGAGAGAAATAATCTTAAACAGGTTCCATGCTCAGTGCAAAACCCAACACAGGGCTTGATCCCATGAGCCTGAGATCAGTACCTGAGATGAAATCAAGAGTGGGACACTCAGGGGCACTTGGGGTGGCTCAGTTGTTAAGTGTTGGACTCTTGATTTTGATTGAAGCCATGATCTCACAGTTATGTGAGTTTAAGTCCCAAGCTCATAGTGTATAGTCTGCTTGAGACTCTCTCTTTCCCTCCTCTCTGCCCCTTCTGCATGTAATCTCTCCCTTTCTCTCAAAAACAAAAATAAATAAGTAAATAAACTTTAAAGTGGAACTCTCACTGACTGAGTCACCCCAGTGCCCTATGGGATATTGTTAATAGCTGCAGTAGGAGGATCATAGGCCATCTGTGTTTCTCAATTGGTCTTTGCCAAAAGAAGAGCAAACTTCACAATTGGAGGTCATTTTACAGCTTGTAACAAGGCAACTGCCAAAGTTAGGAACCTACCCTCCCATCGGAACCCTGAGATAGGGAGACTGTCTTCTTGGATTATTATATTTCAAGGAGACATCCCTCAGTACTTGAGAAAAGCAATCCAGGGTTGTAAAACTGGAAGGAGGTTTTTAAAATGATTTATATCACAAAGGTTCAGAGAAAAAAATTACAACTAATTTTTAAATAGGAAATCCTATTTAAATTTAAATTTAAATAGGGATTGTATATTAATGTATAAACTGCCTTTTATGCATTGATATGAGATGAACTTTTTCTATAAATAATAAATAAATTTGAGATTTACCAGTTTTTTACTGTTCATTTATTTTTGAGAGATAGAGAAAAAGAGAGAGAGAGAAAGAGAGAGAGAGAGAACACAAGTGGGGGAGGGACAAAGAGAAAGAGGGACAGACGATTCAGAGCGGGCTCTGTGTTGACTGCAGCAAGCCCAATGTGGGGCTTGAACTCACAAACCACTAGGTCATGACCTGAACTGAAGTCAGATGCTCAGCCAACTGAACCACCCAGGTGCCCCAAGATTTACCAATTTTAATTCACTTGATAGCTTCTCTTCTTTCTCTAGCACTTTTAGTAAGATGTACAGAGTTTTACCTTTATTTGTAAGCAGTATGTCAACTATTTCCTTCACAAGATACATTTTTCTCCTTCCATTACCATTGAATTCTTCCCCTTATCTTCCTCTAATGAGTTAAAATATTTTGTCAATATTTATTTTTTAATCTTCCTTTCCCTAATGTATCTCCTATGAGTCTATATCATTGCAAAAGCAAACAATCAAACAAAAAGAAAAATAACTTTTTGCATGTTGAAGGATATGGGATTTAATTCAGGGAAGTAATTAAGGAAAAGGGTAGGATAGAGGTGAGACTCAGGAGGCTATGCATGATTCTATTGCCTTGTGCAACTGACTTAGGTTATACCATCTTTAGGTCTAGCTGCTCTTGACACTGAAACTATTCTCCCAACAGTCAAGTTTCCACAACCTTTACAAGAGGTAATTTGTTTTACCTATTAAGTCTCTGCTCTATGTGAAAGCTTACTAGAAAGAAGTAGAAATGAGTACCAAATGTCAATTGATTGCATGAAATACAGTATAGACATTGTCTACACATTTAAATATACTAATCTACTTATCCCAAAATTTTAACATGATAATAACAATAGAAACAACATAATGCACCTTTTGCTCAAGAAAAAGAAATTGCTCAATCTCTCCCAAAAATGAATGAGCAAAGTTTTATCACTCTTTGTAGTTCTTTCATGTGAGTCATTCTACTTTTGGTTAACTACAATCCCCCATGACATATTCTAAAATTTAAAGGATGAGTTATATAATTAGTCCCCAATAACAATTTTTATATAAATTAACTGGTGAAAAGAACAACAGGAAAAAAGATAATTGTTTTATATTACAAAATTTATATAGATCCAGCAAGGTAAAAAATAATGGATGGATAGATAGATAGATAGATAGATAGATAGATATTCTTTATTTTTTGTACTTTGTCATCATCTTATTTATAATGGTCTCTTACTGCTTATTTCCTGTGCCCTAAATTCTGAAATAGCTCCTTCCACCAATCAGTGATTTTTTACTGATGGTGCAACTCATATTATTACATATGAAATATCTGAGTGCGGAGGGTCTTGCTTAGACGAACTGTAGTTGTTTATGAATTTTTACCACTGGTTATGGCAGTACTCAGAGTTATCACAAATATTTCCCTAGATTCGAGGTATATTCCTACTCCCAATACCACATCCCTTGATAATAATTCATTATCCCAGATAATGCGGTAACCTACATTGTGCCCAGTTTGTTCAGTGATATGAGGACCAGACCTCAACATTAAGTTTTATGGAACCATTGTTTTGTCTTCTAATTAAACATCTTCCTGAGTATAAAGCCTCTGGAAGAACAAAGTCCAAAGATTCATGAAGAGAAGAAACAATGAAGAAATGGGTTATTAGCCGAAAAAAAGCCAATTCTACTGTCCCGTGGCTCACAGGTCCATGCTTACTGGCCATGGGGTAAATAACCCCATATATAGCTTTCTGGTTTAGAATACAAACTATAACCTTCAACAGAATACCCAAACTTTACAATATACCCAAAATACAATACAACTTTGTATTTTATGGAGTCTTTGAAAAAAAGCATATCAATATTCTTAGTCTAGATGCTTCTCAGTAAATTAATTATTTCAAAAATAAAGTTAAATACAGAAAATATTTGGGTATCATTATAAAAATGCAAGTTCTCAATTAATATGAGCGTTTGATGGACCTTGAGATTTTCATGGAATTAAATAAAATGATCTTAGATATTGTTTTAGTTTGTATTCATGAATGAAATCCTGAGATATAAAACTATCTTTAGTCTCTTATTCTTTAAGTATAAAACCATCTTTATTCTGTGAGCAAATCATCTTTATTCTATATAAAACCCTTATTCTTTGAGTATAAAAACATCTTTATTCCCTTATTCTTTGAGAATGGATCTGGGCGGCACTATTTAAGTACTGCATAAAACTAGGGTCGAACAGGCTGTGAGCATTGTAAAACACCAAGAGCTGAAATTGGAAAAAAACTTGGACAAGACCTTGACTTTGTCTAGGGTCTGACAGTGACAGCTAAGTTTAAATTCCCAAGGACCATCTAATGTAGATGATACTGGAATTAAAGTTGGACGAAGGGAAAGTGGTAGAGTGTAGCAGAAGGATCTGCAACAAAAATTGGGGATAAATAAGTATAAAGGACAATGCTATTTAAACCATTTATGGAAGAATTTCCTTAAAAATATATTAAAATATAGGAGCATCTGGCCCACTCAGTTAGTAGAGCATGTGACTCTTGATCTCAGGGTTGGGAGTTCAAGCCTCATGTTGGACATGGAGCCTACTTATAAAAACATATTTTTAAAATGTTTTTAATGTTTATTTATTTTTTGAGAGAGATAGACAGAGTGCAAGCAAGGGAATGGCAGAGAGAGGGAGACCCAGAATCAGAAGCAGGCTCCAGGCTCTGAGCTGCCGGCACAGAGCCTGACGTGGGACTCAAACTCATGAACTGTGAGATCATGACCTAAGCTGAAGACAGACGTTAACTGACTGAGCCACCCAGGCACCCTAAAAATATTTTTAATAAAAAGATATTAAAATATAGAGAGTAGATACGAATCAAATTAATTTCTTACTGGTGTAAGCATATACAAGTCAATGAAATAGAATAGAGAAGCCAGAACTAAATTTCCAATTATGACATATTAGTAGAGGAATAGAGCAAGTTTAATTCAGCAGAAAATTATAGACATTTTAATAAAAAGTAGCAGATATATGATATTCAACAGGAAGGGAGAAAAATGAATTCTAAGTCTTCATCATAGTCAAAACTAAAATCCAGATGAATAAAATATTTAAATATTCTTAAAAAAGCATGAAGATATTACAAGGAAATTTTAGACACTGTAGTCTTTCCTAATCATGACTAAATATTGAGAAGCTATTAAAATAGATATTTGATGACAAGAGATATAATGTCAATGAACAAAAACAGAACAAAATATTGTATCACAGCAGACAAAATTTCTATAATATGCAAATTACTTAGGAAATTAATAAGATAAATGAATAATGAAAATGAGAAAAAAAGGCAGAGATGAATTGATATTACAAAAAGGAAAATGTATATAAAATTGATAAGAAATGAATATATCCTCCATTTGTTTTTTTTTAATTTTTAATGTTTTCAATTTATTTTTGAGAGACAGAGAGAGACAGTGCAAGCAGGGGAGGATCAGAGAGAGAGGGAGGCACAGAATCTGAAGCAGGCTCCAGGCTCTGAGCTAGCTGTCAGCACAGAGCCTGACATGGGGATCGAACCCAGGAATCATGAGATCATGACCTGAGCTGAAGCGGGAAGCCAGACGCTTAACCGACCGAGCCACACAGGTGCCCCAGATCCTCCATTTAAAGAGTATATAAAGGCAAATTAGAGTTACATTGCAATATCTCAAAAATGGAAATATATTTCAAAAGTAGAGATCATTCAGCTAGTCTACTTTGTATATTTATTAATTATAAAGTAGTTAAATAAAATCATATTTATTGTTGCATTGTTCCAAGAAATGGAAACAAAATGAACAACAGAGCAATGCAATCGAAACAAGCTATAAGAAGGTACCTTCACCAAATTAGGAAAGGAATTTTAAAATGTAAATGATATTGTTGATTAATTAAAATTTAAATAAAAATTATTTAAAAAGAAAAAAATAAGGATGTCCAGTAAGACATTCTTGTCTACAAGAATATTTATTGCAGTGTTGTTAATACTAGTGAAAAATCGAAAATAAACAAAATTGAAATGTTTAAGAAAACAAGAATTTGAAAGATTTTGTAAATCTGTATTCGGAATACTGGTACTGGTCAGATATTTAACTGTGGTTGTAAGTGAAAAAATGTAAACTATTTAAATTTTTAGAAAATTTATGATAACAATTATGTAGATAGTTTTGAGGGGGAAGAAAGACATTTGGTAATTTCTGGAGGACGGGGGACCAGCCCACGTACCCCCAGTCAAACGGTCCCTGAGTAGGTGGTTGGGGTCAGCGAACTATCTATAGGAAAGAAAGAAGCCAGACAACATGAATGGTGGTAAAGCCACACTTTACTAAGAAAGTCAGTGTCTTTAATGCCATAGGGGATTACATTTTTTCTTTAATGGTTACATAGTTTATGGTCCTTGAAAAGGTAAAAACATGCTCTGGGAAGGATCATTTTTTATCACAGAAGAGAGAACAGCCGTGAGAACAGAAGTAAAAAAAACAGGAATGAAGGAGTCTGTCTCTCAAAGAATCTTTTTTTCTTCAAGGCCCTTTAGCAGTTATGTCTGGGCAAGATGCTTATCATTCAAGGAGTTAATTTTAGACAGAGGATTGTGTTTGCCCCAACAGCAGGCAATGAGCTGGGGACAGCAATAATGTAAGGGAAAGCTGGTGCCACTAACTGACCCAAGTTGATTCAAAACTTCAAAGTATATGCCTTTTTGCTTTTGTAAAGCAACAAGAAAAATCATAGACAGGTTAAATAGAAGCCACATATGCAGCCCTGGAGGCCAAATGTTGTCGACTTGTTCCACAACTTCCCAGATTTTTTCTCCTGCGCCCCGGAGGCATAGCCATCAATGGTCACTTATATAGATTCTCCTGTGTCCCGGAGGCCTGGCCATCAATGGTCACTCTCCTGTGTCCCGGAGGCAGTGCCATCAACGGTCCCTCTGCGGGAGGAGGTTCTTTGGCCTGCTGGGCCCCAACAGTAGTTATCACAGCTCACCTGTGTGGAGTGATAGGAGGCTGTGTTGACATGACTGGAGTAGGTGCAGGTTGGATGATGCATTCATAGAGAAAACAAGTTAACTGTTCAGTTAACTAGAGAGTGAGATTGGAACGAAATTATATATGACTGTATAAACCATTAACTTTCCCTTGTTTAATTTTTCCTGCTAAGAACAAGATATATCGTTCTTGCTAAGAGCTAAGCATGGCTCAGTCAGTTAAACATCAATGCTCGATTTCAGCTCAGGTCATAATCTCACTGTTCATGAAATAAGCGGTGAGTGGGCTCTTGGTTGACAAAGTGTAGCTGATTGAGATTCTCTCCATCTCTCTCCCTGTCCCTGGGCCAACCTTTCACACTTTCTTTCTCTCTCTCTCAAAAAAAAAAAAACAACAAAAATAAAAACAAACATATATAGATCATACACATTTAAGAACATGTGTGCTGAAATATCTTATAATAATTGCCATTGCTATTTTTCTGATTAAGCTAAATATATTATTAAAGTTAATAATGGCTTTTATAAAAAGCAGTTCTAAATTTTATTTGAAATATAACACGTTGGAATAACAGAACATCTGAACCAGAAAAGGTGACAATGTGTAAGCTAAAGACTCCAAATATGTAAATAATACATATTTATATTAAAATGAATCTGACAGTCTTTTGCAAAGGAACAGAAAGGAAGATCAGTGAAACAGAATAGAAAGCACAAAGGAAATCATTGGCATATATAGTGTAATGTATAATAAAGGTGGTAGTTTAAATTATTTGAGAAAAGATACAATATTATAGGTAATACTGAGACATTTTTCTAGTTGTTTGAATCCTAAAGCTCGGCTTTTCTCATTATACCACAGAAAGTGAGGAAGCAAAGAAGGAGGGAGGGGAGGAAGAAAGGAAGGAAGAGAAATGGGAGAGAGGAAAGAGATGTAATATTTAAATATAAAAATGAAACAGTAAGAGTATTTAAGTGAATTATATATTGGGAAATTTGTATTATATATTGGCATATATATAATATAGATTTATATAATGAGAAAGTCCTTTTTATTGTACAAATATCAATAAATTGCAAAGGAAATTAGTAATAAATTTGACTACTACAAATTTGGTAGACATATAAAACATATAATGAGCCAAAGAATATAAAACCTATATAAAATTAAAGAATATATTAACAAAAGATAATAATGATAGATAAATGCTACAGTTCCCTCTGGATTCTGTAATTTCAGTTACTTTTAATTTTCTTAATTATGTTTGGTAGATTCTATTTCTAAAGTATATTAGTTAAAAAGCAGTAGATTAGTTTCCACAGGTTTCCATAACAACATCCCACATACTAGATGGCTTAACACAACAGAAATCTATTCTCTCACAGTTCTGGGAACCAGAAAATTTCAAGCAAGGTGTTCTCTGAGGGAGAATCTGTTCTATGCATTTCTCCTAGCTTTTGGTAGTTGCTGGCAATAGTTGACATTCCTTGACTTAAAGATACATCACTACATTATCTGTTTATCTTCATATGCGTGCCTGTATCTCTTACATGGATACTAGTGTTTGGATTTAGAGATCACACTAGTGCAACATGGCCTCATGTTGATTACACTTGCAAATATCCTAATTCCAAGTAAAAACATTTTCATAGATGCAGAGATTAGGACTTCAACATATCATTTTATTTATTTATATGTGTATGTGTATATGTACGTATGTATTTATTTTGGGCAGAAAGAGAGTAGGGGAGGAGCAGAGAGAGAGAGAGAGAGAGAGAGTCCCGTCCCAAGCATGCTCCTCATTGTCAGTGCAGGGCTGGTGGTGGGGTTCAAACTCACCAACCATGAGATAATAACCTGAGTGGAAATCAAGAGTCAGATGCTTAACTGGAGGAGCCACTCAGGCATCTTTCAACATATCATTTTATTTATTTTCTTAACATTTATTTACTTTTGAGAGACAGAGAAAGATAGATCATGAGCAGGGGAGGGGTAGAGAGAAGGACACACAGAATTGGAAGCAGCTCCAGGCTCTGAACTGTCAGCACAGAGCCAAAGGTGAGGCTCAAACCCACGAACTGTGAGATCATGACCTGAACCGAAGTCAGACACTCAACCAACTGAGTCACCCAGACACCCCTCAAAATATGACTTTAAAAGACACACTTCAATTCAACAGAGAAAATAACATAAATATATGTAATTTATATGGTAATTTTTTTCCTGAAAAAGCAATGTTAGTCTTCTCTTTCTTTTATCATCACACTCAGAGTTCATGGAACACAGGTAATTAATAAAAGTAAATACTGGTATCTTAACCCTTTAAGAAACCTTTTGAAATTATTCATCTTGACTTTTGTCCCTTAGTTTATTATTAATTGCAGTTGTCAACATATTAGGTACATTAGTTAGGTAAATTATATTACAGATCCATGTAATGGTCATGTACTGTGTGCATATATGTTAATACGCAAGGAAAGAGTATATCTAAAATGCCCACCATGTATCCAAAAATTGCTTTCAGAGTGGGAGGGAACTTTTGGACTCTATAGATATGTTGATGACTTAGACTGTGATGATTTCACATATGTGCACCTTGCTCTAAACTCATGAAGTTGTGCACATTAAATACAAACAGCTTTTTGTACATTAATTATACCTCAGTTAAAGTGTCTTGAGAAATTGCTTCGAGGGGCACCTGGATAGCTCTTGAATTCATCTGAGGTCATGATCCTGGGGTCATGGGATTGAGCTCTGTGTTGGGCTCCACACTGAGTGTCGAGCGTGCTTGAGATTCTTTCCCTTTCATAAAAAGAAAAATTGCTTTGAGGTATTCATTCTTTCATGTGGTGTTTTATTTCAAAAATAATCTAGTGTCCAAAAAAAAAAAGACACTGTTTTTTGTATTATTTAGTCTTCAAAATGCTCTTACCCACATCTCCTGTAGTGCACTTACTTTCACACATTCTCAGTTTCTAAATGCCATGTGGCACATTTACATGTGCAACCTAAGGTGTTTTTCTGTATCACAATAAATAAATATCATATGCCCTGTAAGAGATTATATAAATATTTCTAACCTTTTGAAACCTGAGTTACTAATTCCATATTCTAGAGACTTCTTTCACTGGTATTTTCAATAATGGAACCATGAATATTAGAAAATAATGTTCACAGATATATTATTTTTAAGTGTTCTCTTCCATACATACATGTGAAAATTCTTTTTTTTTTTTGAAAGAGAGAACGTGTGTGGGAACCAGGGTCCAAGTGCCCAGCATGGAGCCCCACTCCAGGCTCCATCTCACAACTGAGATCATGACCAGAGTAGAAATCAAGAGGTGGACACCTAACTGACTGAGCCACCCAGGGGCTCCCATGTGAAAATTCTTAATAAGAAAACTTAAGAAATTCTTCATATGAATAATGGAAGATAGTGCTTGTTTGCTGTTAACTGTACATAAATTAATTTTCTGGAATAATGAAGGAGAATAGTTATTAGCAGTATCATTTTTTACCAAGGTTTTTAACATTACAGAGCAAACTGTGGACTCACTGATATGTCCTAAAAATCCTTGCTAAGGAAGTGCTGCCCAGAAAACCCAGAGGGCCTTGCTTCAGGGTGTGCTGGGTGCCAAAGAGCAGAGGGGATGTGGGAACCCTTGTCAATCACCCAGAGGTCTGTGTTTGATCTGAACAGAGAGGTCTACTCTATGAGAGCTCCAGTCCCTTTGTCTCTCACAGGCGTGCTTTTATCACCAAACCTCATGACAGAGAAGTGCTGGAGGACCCCTTTTTGGAATTCGGTTTTTAGTGCAGCTGTGCACAGGTTTAAAAATCAGTCTTTGATTTTTCAATTTACTCTCTTCTAAGGCTGATAATGCTTGAGGGTTGTGCGAAAGAGAGATTAGAGACAGGTAATAGAAACAGCGACAGAAGAAGCGACACTTGTTTTCTGCCATGGTCAATACGAAAAAATGTCCTACTTTGATGAATGGAAACCTGATGTGCTGAGAAACACAGAAACGTGAAAAAATGTAAATTAAATGGCCATTTTATATTCAAAGGAACATTCAAGTTATGTTTAGAACTGGGTTCTCTCCAGATGCAACTAAATGACAAACGCTGTATCCCCAAAGAAACACTTTCTATAGACAGAAAAAAGGAATGAGGTCTATATCTTTCTTTCTTTTTTTTTTTAATGTTGTATAGCAAAACTAGTGGAAGCTCATTGTTTCATGTACCATAACTGCTAGAAGAACAATTCCCACATTGTACTTTGAGAAACTCTTGCTTTCTGAGAAATACTGTAAGGAGCTTCTAGCCACATTGCCAATTAAAACAAATGTAAGTAACATATTTTTCTAATAATTTGTTTTTAACATATATGTGATTACTTTTATACTTATCCTCTAGCAATCTGGAAAGCAGCCCTCTCTGAATTCCAAAGCACAAAGGAAACATAGAGAGACAGCCTGCTGAAAAGGAGAGACAGCCTGCTTATTTGGGCCAGATATTTTGACAGACAAACTAACACATGAAGCGCATTCACTACATGCTAGCCCCTGATCAGAAGTTCTTCACAAGTATTACTTCCTTTGATCCTCACAATTAAACATGGAGATCACTAGACTGAGGTGGCTCTAATGCCATGGCATCCTATGAAGCAAATCAAAATCTAAACCTGTCATTGCTTCAGGGTTATGAAATTGAAACCTAAGGGTAACCAATCACAATCAGCTAACTAGGCTTTAAGTTGCAGCCAATAAAATAATTTCCTTGTTTGGTTTTTTTGACTCATCTCTACAAAAGTCTTTCTTCAGCTCCTAGGGGAGGACGATTTCTAAGTACTACTGCTTTTGTTATGCCCAGATCGCAATATCTTTGAAGACCAGAGACCACCAGGGAGACCAAGTCACACATGCAAAAGCAAAGGGCTTTTTATTATGGGCTTAAGCTTGGTCTCTTAGGCTTCTCCAGTGCAGTGGATCCGTGCTGAGAGCCCCAAACGGGGGCTGAGCAGGGTTTTTACGGGGTTTGGGAAGGGGGAGTTACAAGAAATTGTGACATAGGTACAGTGATTCAATCATTATCATATAACAACATTGGCAACAATTTTAACCATACACATTGTCCAGAGTGTTCGTTACTTTTGGTGCGACCCAATCACAACATTTAGTGTTTCTTTGAAAATAACCAATTACAGGGTGGGCCAAGGACCCCCACGTGTGGTGAGTAACTGCTTAATCTAGTATTAAACAACAGGTAACTATCTGTGGTTTCCATCTACAGGCCTGCCCTTAGGGTGTTAGCTGGCCGCTTCTGATTGGGTGTTACAAGGGTCCTCTCTCCTGCCTTGGGTAATGTGTAACTGCCTGATAGTTTCGGGGAAACTGAAACTTAGGCCTTCTAGTTCAGAGGGGAAACTCAAAGCCTGTCATGGTTCAGACCTGTGTCCTTTCACTTTGGTGCTGCCTGTTTTGAATTCACTTTTGCTCAAATAAACTCTCAAAATTTTAATACACTTCATTTTCTCCTTCACATAGGTAATGTAAGCATTTTACCAAAAGAAAACAGAAAAAAATAGAAGCAATCCACCCCTTAGTGAAAGGATAGAAATTCAAAAAGTAAATCAGAAGAGGCCAAAAATAAAACCCTACAAATATAGTCACCTGATTTGTAATGAAGGCACAAAGTTGACTAGATTTAATTAAAAAATAATATTCTTTTCAACAAAACGTGTAGAAACGATTGACACTCCAAATGCAAAACTTGAATCTCCATTTGGAATAATGAAACATAAAAGAAAATGTGTGTGCCTTTAGATTTAGCAGAGCATCTAATTATGTCTCAAAAAATATGATGCATGAAAGAAAAAAATGATAATGTGGATCTTCCCAATTTAAAAAGTTTTGTACCACCACAATGTTAAGAGATTGAAAAGCTAAAGACTGGGAGAAGATATATATAAATTGCATTTATGACTAAGGCTATATAAATGTTAAAATCAAGAGTAAAATGATATAAACAGATAAATTACAAAAACATGAAAAGACATTTTGACAAAGAGGATATACGTTATGAGTGGCCAATAAACATATGAAAATATACTCAACATCATCACTTAGTAGGGAAATGCAAATTGAAGGAAAAATGAGATACTGCTACCTGCTCATTAGAATAGTTGAAAAAAAATACAATAAAACTAACAATAGCAAGTGCTGACAAGGAGGTGGAATGTCATCTTAAAAGTTTCTTTGGGTTAAGTACTACATGGCAATGAGAAAGAATGAAATCTGGTCATTTGTAGCAAAGTGGATGGACCTCAAGGGTGTCATACTAAGTGAAATAAGTCAGGCGGAGAAGGACAGATACCATATGTTTGCACTCATAGGTCTAACAGGAGAAACCTAACCAAGGACCATAGGGAGGGGAAGGGGGAAAGAGAGTTGGGGAGAGAGAGACACACATAAACCATGAGAGACTATTGAATTCTGAAAAGGAACCCAGGACTGAAGGGGGAGGGGGACGGGGGAGGGGGTGATGGTCATGGAGGGAGGTACTTGTGGGGAGAAGCACTGGGTGTTGTATGGAAACCAATTTGACAATAAACTACTATATATTAGAAAAAAAAGAAAAGAAAAGCTAGCAAGCAATATCAAGAGAAGGAAATATAATCTGTGTTGTGGGCAAGAAGAAATGAGCTTCTGTATATGGAATGACATACAAAACCAGCAATGATGTTTACAATATGTTACCCATAGACTTATGCTAAAATCACCAAGAGACATCTTCAGAAGTTTCCCTTCCCTGCTCAATTTTCCATCTTACCAACCAGTATCTCTTGCACTTCTCAAGTGCTCTGGGAGTATAAGCACAATCGGAGTTCAAGTTGAAGCTCAAGGGACTCCATTTGAACTTTTTTTTCTTTAATGTTTATTAATTTTTGAGAGGCAGCAGAGCACAAGCAGGGAAGGGGCAGAGAGAGGGAGACACAGAATCTGAAGCAGCTCCAGGCTCTGAGCTGTCAGCACAGAGCCTGACACGGAGCTCTAACTCATGAACTATGAGACCATGACCCATGACCTGAGCTGAAGTCAGACGCTTAACCTGAGTCCCCCAAGTGCCCCTACGTTCAGCACTTTTGATACCTATGTGATATTAACTACTTTTAGATATCCAAAATTATTTTGACACGTTTCATTTTCAATTTAAAAAGCAGTAGAGAATTCATAAGCATGTAAACATAGAAACAAAAGTATTTTTCTGGTGTTAGGAAGATGTATAGTATAAAGCAATGTCAGTAAATCATTAGTAGATGGAGAATGTAATTGGAATTTAATATATTGCCTATAATTTACCTGCTTTTCAGGTAATATGATAAATAAAGAAGAATTTAGTTCTCTACTAGAAAAAGGCTGACACTGAAATTTCAAAACAGACATCTTTTCTTAATATACTGTTTTTAAAGCATCCTGCTTAGTTATTCATCCATGTTTTGATTTCTGTTCCCTGTTGGGAATGTAAAAAAGTTTGAAAATGTTGATTTTTTTTCATGAAGATAGCAGGATGCCATTTATAGCTCCCAAGTAAATACAATTTATGTAAAATAGCTAATATGAGAGACAAGGCAGTTATAGTTGATTCAGTTGCCTCACAAGATCCTCAATTCTGTTATAAAAAAAAAAAAAAAACACAACCCAAGAAGGAAACTCCCTGTGGTGTAACATAAGGATCAATTACTCATTTGATTAGTGTAAACTGGCATGAATGACATTATTTGACAAAAAGCTTTTGTTTATATGATTGAAAGAAAATGAAAAAGGAAATCAAATAACTTGAATAGAAAAGCTTTATTTACAAAAGAAGCTTATGAAATCCATGCTATGTTTTCAGTCAAAGTAAAGCTTTGTATATGTCAATGTATATTTATAGCTATTTAAATTTCCCAGAGAGAAGACACCTCAGTTTGATGATTCCAATAACTATTTTTGCTTGAGATACAAAGGCTTTTGATTCTATTTTTTTAAGTCTTTCCTCCATTATCATGTATATATAGAGATAAAATAAAAGCCATAAATTACGAAATAATCCAGAAATCAAACAAAGTGAAATAGAACAAGGGGAATTTCTTTTGCTGTATTTCATTTTTAATAATAACTTTTTGTGGAGATCTTATATATATTCATTTTGAAAAATTCTAAAAAAGCATAATAAAATTAAATTCATCATGAGATTCCAAGTAATTAGACATTGATTGCATTTAAATTTGTATGTCTGCAGTCTCTACTAGTCTCATTAAATTGGAAAACAATTTTCTCTTTTCTCTCTCTCCCTTTTTATTTAAAAATCACTTCCTTGGGTGTCTGGCTGGCCCAGTCAGTTGAGTGTCCAACTCTTGATTTCAGTTCAGGTCATGGGACCATGGTCATGGGATGGAGGCCCATGTCAGGCTCCATGAGGAGTGTGGATCCTGCTTAAGATTCTCTTTCTTTCCCTCTTTCCCCTATCTCCTCCCCCGTGTGAGCATGCCCTTTTCCTCTCTATAAAACACACACACACACACTCACACACAACCACTTTCTCACATCTTCAAAAATTTTTACAAAAAACATAGCTTATTTGACCTCTACTCATTACTTCCTAATTTTATGTTACCTATTAAACATGTCTATTTCCAGATTTTCACTTTTACAAATAGTACAAAATATTTTGTCATCATTTATTATGCTCTATAGAATAAATTCCTAAATTTTAACTATTAATTAGCATATGAATGTTATCACTTATTTTATATTGGCAGTGTAAGCTCAAAATTTATGAAAACATAATCACAGGTTTCCTACAATTGCCAATTTCTTGATGTATGATTATAAATACATATACAGAGACATAAAAATCTTTGTTTCTTCAACAGGGAAATATAATTTATTTTTTAAAAAAAACGTAATGTTTATTTTTGAGAGAGAGAGAAAGACAGAGACAGAGCGAGAGGGAGACACAGAATCCAAAGCCGGTTCCAACCCACAAACCACAAGATTATGACCTGAACTGAAGTCAGATGCTCAACTGACTGAACCACCTAGGCACCCCAAGAAAATGTAACCTGTAATTACTTTAATTTTTAAGCAAAGTATCACTTTTGAATTTTAACATTTTAAAATTTATTTTGGAAAATTGTATCTTATTCTAAAGAGCTTTTGATATATTTTATGAGTATTCTTTCTTTTTTAGGTTTTGCAAGCTCTTTTCTTTATTTTTAAACAATTTTTAAGTTTATTTATTTTGAGAGACAGAGAGGGAGAGAGAGTATGTGTGTTTTGGGGGGAGCGGTAAATAGAGAAGTAGAGAGAGAATTCCCAGCAGGCTCTATACCAAACTCATGAAACCCTGAGATCATGTCTTGAGCTGAAACCAAGATTCAGATGGCTAACCCAGGCGCCCCATGATTTGCAACTCTGAATTTACAAATGTTACAGTTTGGGGTTGTAAATATTATAAATATTTTGTTTTCACTAAGCCACCATTTTACTTGTACTTTAAATTTGTTTATTATATAATATAGTAATGTTTATGTATTGACTGAGTTGTTTTTTGGGCCCAGAGATGACCTTTTTTTCTTCTTTTAAGAGAAAAGGCTTTTGTGGCTTGTCATACAATTTACATTGAACTAACATTTGGCAAAACTGATCCAGATATTCTACTATGTTCATCACCTATATTCTTTTTTATTGTTTATTTATTTATTTATTTTGTGTGTGAGAGAGAGAAAACATAAATGGGGGAGGGGAAGAGAGAAGACAGAAAATCCAAGCAGGCTCTGTGTTGTCAGCTTAAAGCCTGATGTGGGGGCTCGAACCCACAAATTGTGAAATCATGACCTGAGCCAAAGTTGGACCCCCCCTCACTTATATTCCTTATCTAAAACTTACCTATTTAATATTATAAAATTCAGAGAGATGTGTTAAAACTATTAATATTTTATTTTCTATATCTAAATTGTATTTTACATTCTTGACATTCTTTTAGTGTCATAGAAAAATTAAAAATATTTCAAAACTATTATAACCCAATAGTAAGTTAATAGTAATAGTAACAGCATATAGTTAACCTAAAAACATAATAAAAACATTAAATTGTAAGTTACTGTTAATCAAATCTTATATGATAGAAGAAATAATAATTTTTAGGAATTCATGATTGGCAACAGAAAATCCATCACTTAAATTCAAGAAAAAAATTATGGTCATTTTCACTGATGGATAAAAGCAATTTGATGAGTTTTCGAATATTTTGTTTGTAGGTATCTTCCGATGGATTCCTTAAATGTTGAGCCTGAGGCAGGGACTTGGGGACAGGATGTTAATTTAGTAGGTGATTCCAGAAAGGCAGAATGACAGAGTGAAGGACGTGAAGCACAAAGGATGAAAAATTGATAAAGAAGGTGTAATGGAGCTGATTCATGCCATCTGTGACTAGATATTCCAGGCCTCTTGTAAGGAATTTTATAAAATATGGCTTAAAATAGTTCTTCCAAAGGATGAGAGATGATGATAAAAGATGGATTCTTAGCTTCTAAGAATTTCCCATGGTCCTAACGTGTGACAAATATCCTATCATCAAGCTGACAGTAATGAAACAAAAAATAAAATCTGTTACTGAATGATATAGCACATCACAAAATGGTAAACCAACAATTCCAGGTGATCTCTGACCATAAGAAGAACCCTTTCATTGGAAAATTCTCATCTTCTCAAGAAGGAAAAAAATAGGACCTTTTACACATTTCATGTTTCTTTCCTATTGAATTGATTATAAAATGAAAATATTCTGCTTTTTGAGGTATTATACAAGTTAGTTATCATCAATAGTTAAAATAAGATTATTTCAATAAAATTAATAGTTATTTTCAAAGAGAAAACATTGGCATGATTCTCTAAATGAATAAACCATTCTGTTCTCAGCTGATTGTGAAAGAAAAAAAGATCATTTCAATGGCCATGAAGCCTATGTAAAAATGAACATAGATCGTTTTTCTTCTTACCTAAGCAGTTTTCTTAATTTATTCTTCACAGTTTTCATGGCATTTGAAACCTGCATTCTGTGCAGAGTGTGCATTCTGTTTAATCACCTGAGCAGAGGCTGCAATGGTGAAAACAAAGCAAACGCAAATGGAGTGACAGCAGGTACAAGAAAAGGTGGTAGTGGCAAAGGAATGAAAAAGGAAGTACAAGAAAAGGTAAACTTGTGGTAGGAGAATTTGTTACTTCCTCACAATAGGCCTTTAAAATTTTCAAACCATTATCATTTACAAAAACAAGTGTACTAATATGTTAAATATGCCTTACCTTCTTTGATAGGTTCTAAATGATAAATGTCTGTGGCCTCAATACTTATTCATTTCAACTTAAGATCTTTCATATGATATAAGTATTTTTATGAAAATAATTTTGAGTTTTCTCTGACCATTCTTAGTCTTTTTTTTCTAGAAGATATTATCCCTTTGGAGTTGCTCTTCTCTCTTAAAACTCAATCTGATTTAAGGAAGTAATGGCATTCTCAAATTTTGTGAAAATGTCTCATAGGGTGATTCCAAAAATGAGTTTTTAAAAAATGTACAGTTCTAATGTGTACACAGGAAATCCAATGGAATCTGTAGATCAACTCTCAGAATTAGTAAGTAATTTTGCCACTGATTTTTTAAGCATAAGGTTAATTTTCAAAAGTTAATTTTTCCGGATAAGAAATATAACAGAGAAAATTTTTAAATACCATTTTATAATAGCTTTAAAAATATTTTGCACTTTGAAGTAAATGTAAGAAAATCATATCTTACTTTCATTATGGACTGTGGTTGCATGGGTATATTCACATTTTGAAAAGATAGCCACCTGTACACTTATGAATTGTGAGCTTTCAGTAGAGGTGTTTTCTTTATAAATAGATGTTAACCTCCCAAAGGTTAGGTGAGATTTATGATTTATATTTACAATAGACTTGGTAAATCTTTGTCAGAAATAAAAAAAAAGTAGCATAATATATCACATGTTTATTGCCCATTTAGATAATGTGACAGTACATTAAAAATAAAAATTCAAGGCTATATTTCTTATTTATGCTTTTCTAAATGTTTTCCAGTTTTTATTTAGCAACAGCAGGCATACAACCACTATATTCACATATTACACATGCATTTCATAGTTAAATTTTGAAGTATCTTGGTAGGAATTATTTTAATGAGTCACAGATTTTATCCATATTATATTGCTAAGACCTGGTTATTTTATAAAATGTATAGCATTTTAACTGTCGATATGAAGCTTTATAATACATAATATCCTATCATAGGCTTTATATTTTTATAAGAGGAAAATTAAATTGAAATAGATATGAACTTCTTGTGTTTTTTTAAAGTATTTTAAATTTGTTTAATAATTCTGAAGCCATTCTCTGTGTCTATCAGTAAGAAAGGATTCAATAAATAAACATTTGTGGATTTAGTTTTGCTATTATATTGTGAGTATAAGTGAGGTTGGGTGATTATTATTAATCTTTAGTATGAAAGAGCATTAATTTGTTACAGTTTCAAAATGAAATTTAAAGAACCTGTTCTATAAATTCTAAATCAATTGAGATTTCTCACTTCTAACACCTCTTCCAAATAAAGTCAGTATAAAAAAAGTATTCTGTGAAGTAGGTAAATGTCACCTGGTGTGATTAAAAAACAGCACTAACAGAAGTGAAATTCACTAAAAAAGCAGAGCATAAGTCATCCATTTTAAGAGATAGAAAATTAGGGCATGTAAAGTTTTATAGTAGTGCTTCATAAAAGCAGTAATAGCTAAAGAAGAAGTGAAAGACAAAGTTTTCTCAAAAAATTTTTGAATGCCTTACAAAAAACTTTCTAAATTAATAAAATCAATAGTCTGAAGGGACACCTTTTTCCCTCTCCTTGTGGTTGGATTTTTTATTTTACTTTATTTTTATTTCTATTTTTAAAAATATTTTTCTTTCCTTTATTTTTCAATGCTTATTCATTTTTGAGAGACAAAGAGAAAACAGCACAAGTCGGAGAGGAACAGAGAGGAGGAAACAAGCTGAAGCGGGCTCCAGGCTCAGAACTGTCAGCACAGAGCCAGATGCCCGACTCAAACCCACAAACTGTGAGGTAATGACCTGAGCTGAAGTTGGAAGCTTAACCGACTGAGCCACCCAGGTGCCCCATAGTTGTATTTTTGAAATCAACTAGCAGTGAGAGAGTGTAATACAAAGTTTGTGTTTTAGATTTATCAGCCTTGCCACTCCCTCTAACAGACCACCATGCACATTTATATGCACGCATGGGCACATGCGTACACACACACTTGGAGTTTGGAGTTGAGAATCAGAAAACTTGGCATTTATGTGAGTTACAATTGTGGAACTGAAATTTTTGAATGATGAGGGTATTCACTGTATAGGACAGAGCCCCTGAGAAAAAGTTTGATCCGAATAGCAATATAGATCATTTAGGGTTCCTACTTCAAAGTAGAAGGCAAAAGACAGAGAGAAAAGAGAAAGAAAGAAGGACACATCTAATATATATAATTATATATAATTAGAAAAAGATAACTGTATATCATATATGCTTTTAATATATTTAATATATATTACATATATTAGATATATAATATATTTTAGATAGAGATATTAATATATAATATTAGAAAAAAGAGGAAGAGGAAAAGAGCAAGAAGAATGTTATTTTTAATGTACTACCACTACTTCAATGTAACATGTGGTCTGATCATTTGAAGACATATTTTTTTTCAAATTCAGTTTATTCTTTCATTCTCCAATGAGATTAACAGTAAAACTAAAAAATCGCTATTTTTACACTAATAGAATTTATCTAAGGGAACAGGAGAAAAGTAAATTTCCCTCTAAATATGTTACCAAACATGTTACAAACAAATTTTAAGAATTGGATTGTTTCAATAAAAGAGAAAAAAAGAAAACAAGAACACATAAAAACCCCACCTAGACCTATCATGATGATTTACAATATTCCAAGTTTCTTCTGTAATTCCTAATCATCCAGTTAAATACAGTGAAGTTAAATTTAACTGGAGAAACTAAATAATGAATTACAATGTATCTCAGCTTAACTCTTTAAATAAAATAATTAGGTGAGTTATATAACTACTTATTCTTAATTTAGAAGGCAATAATTTTGAAAATATAATTATGTGTATATATTATATATTTCATACAATTTTGCCCACATAATCAAATTAACCATATTATAGTCCTTTAAAGTTTATAAAAATTAACTTTTTCTAATGCTTATCTCACAAGACCTAGTAAAAAAAGATATAATTCTACATACCTATTTAAGATTAGAGAATGAGGGCCTAATGAGTTCATGTAACTTACCTAAAATCAGATAGAAATAATGTTTTAGAATGTGACCCTAAATTTTATGCATTTGTTCTCCTTCATAGAATGAAAGAAAGAGAGGGAGAGGAGAATGAGAGAGAGAGAGAGAGAGAGAGAAAGAGAGCGAGTTTGCACGTGTGCATACACACGTGCCTATGTAGATGTATATAACAGAGAGATAAATGGATTTTGGTCAGAACTGGGAAGACTTAAGAATGGTGATATGGGCCAAGTGATGACAAGCCAGACACTATTAAAATACAATGTTAATAAATCAAAGTGAATATGCCTAGTTGAGCAATATATTTTCAGGTAAGAAACTCATAATGATGCTATTCATCCTAACAGGATAAGGTCTAACAGGAGAAACCTAACAGAGGACCATAGGGAGAGGAAGGGGGAAAGAGAGTTGGGGAGAGTGAGGGACACAAATCATGAAAGACTATTGAATACTGAAAACGAAACATGGACTAAAGTGAGAGGGGGAGGGAGAGAAGGGGGTGGTGGTCATGGTGGGGGGCACTTGGGGGGAGAAGCACTGGGTGTTACATGGAAACCAATTTGAAAATAAACTATTAAAAAAAGACACCTTCTATGTAAATAAAGCAAGACAGTATGTAATGACAGTGTGTAAATCAAAGACAATAACTTTTTTAAGTTTATTTATTTATTTTGAGAAAGAGAAAGTTTACTTATTTATTTTGAGAAAGGGAAAGAGAGAGAATCCCAAGAAGGTTCTACATTGTCAGCACAGAACCCGATGTGGGGCTTGAACCCAGGAACTGTGAGATCATGACCCGAACTGAAATCGAGTCAGATGCTCAACCAACTGAGCCACCCATGTGTCCTAGCAATAACTTTGCTCTTTAGAATACGATGTGCATTAAGAATAAAGATATATAATTGGACAGTCAGAGACAAAGAGGCCATGCCTGGAGTACTATTTAAAACAAAAAACCATTATCTTGCAGAGAATATAAAAGCCCACAAGGTGACAGTGAGTATGCTATTACTAGACCTGTAAACAGGCCATGATGAACTTTCTAGTCCAGCAAATCCTCCAGCTTAATACACCTGTGTAAACTAACCCTGGTGAAATCAGCAAAGAAACCTCTCAACCAACACACACAATAATAAGAAATAATAAATCTTGTTGTTCATAGCAACTAAGTGTTGGGCTCCTTTGTTTTGTAGCAGCTGAGAGATCTATACACTAACTGAGTTAGGCATAGAATAAAAATAAAATAATTTATGGTGATTTATCTTTAATAAATCTATGTTGGCCACTTACATTCACTGTGCTATGCACTGATTACAATGATATAGAAGACAGAGGGCTTTGGCATTGCAAAACTACCATATGAGCCAACAATACCACTTCTGGAAATATAGCCAAAGGAAATGAAGACAATGTGTTGAAAAGACATCTGTGTCCTCACGTATATTGCAGCATTATTTACAATAGCCAAGGCAGGGAGACAACATAAGCATCCATCAATGGAGAAATGGTTAAGAAGCAGTTTATGTGTACAATGGAATATACTTCAGCCACAAAAAAGAAGAAAATCCTGCTAATTGGGACATCACAGTTGGGCCTTGAAGGCATTATGCAAAGTGAAATAAATCAGATAAAGAAAGGCAAATACTGTATTATCTCACTTTTATGTGGTTCTAAAAAAGGAAAAAAAAAGAAACCTCTACAAAAAGATCAGATTTGTGGTTATCAGAGGCAGAGAGATCGGGGTATTGAGAAAGGGGACCAACAGATACAAAATTCTAGTTATAAGATCAGTAAGTAATAAGAATGCAATGTACCGCATAAGGACTATAGTTAATAGTGCTGGTGGAGTATTTGAAAGCTGTGAAGAGAATAGATCCTAGGAGTTCTAGGAAAAAAATTGTAAATTTTTACCTCATCTGTATGAAATGATGGATGGTAGCTAATTTCTTTGTGGTAATCATTTTATAATATACACAAGTCAAATCATCATGCTGTACACAAGCTTATACATGCTGTACAACAATTACATCTCAATAAACTGAAAAAGAAAGAGATCGGGAAGATGGCAGGGTAGCTTCCTTACTCTCAGAGCTTACATCATCCCATGGATACAACTAGTAACACTTTCATCAGCGTGAATAACCCAGAAAACGACCTGAAGACTGGCAGAACAAACGGCAAGTAAAGGTAGAGAAGAAGCCGCACTGAAGAGGGTAGAAAGAGGAGAGACACGGTGGGAGAGCCTGGAGGGCTTACCATTAGGAATATTAATGAGGTCCAAGAATGAGTTTGGGATAAGTGAGCCAAGTGGCCATGTGAGAACTCCAAACTTAACATCAAGGCAGATTAAGTATCCACCTTGTTACCAACTGACCTTTTCATATTCAGAAGCAGTAAACTCGGAAACGTTAAATTCCTCAGGGTGTCAGTTGGCAAAGAGAGCGGACGGATATAGAATCTCATCTGAAGTGGGACTGGTACGTATGCATGAGCTCCCAGCATCGCACATTTGAAAATAAAGCTTCTAAGAGACAGATACCAACTGCAAGGACAGTAGCCTGACCAGAGTTTAGTCAAGATAAGACAAAGGGTAAGCACTGGGCAGTTGTGACGGTGTTGCCAGTAGTTTAAGAGTAAAGGAGACAGAGAGTGTGGTGACTGGTAATTCCTCTATTTTGGAAAAATACATGGTTCATGGAAAGGGGGAAAAGGGTTGAATAGTCAAACCCAAATATGACTTGTTCAAAATAACTATAACTGAATGAATAAAGGGAGAGAGATGGAGGGCAGGTGAGAGAGTAAGAAGCACAGCAATTTAAGTCTGGAGAAGAATTATGATTGTTCATTTTTATTTTACATATTACATCCATCCTGACTTCTTTGTATCTATCAAAATTATCATTTAGAATTCAAATTCAGTGCATTTATTTTTTCATCTGGAAGCCATTCCCTGCGTCCAAGGTTTAGCCCTTTTCCCTTTCTCAGAACATTTGTTAACTCTGAATAACTTGATTAAGGCATTTAAATTTTTTTTGGATTATCTGGTTTAGAGTCATTTATTTTTCTTTTTCTTGATAGACTGGTTTCCTTGGCATCATGAATTATTTTTATAGTAATTTATTATACATTATACATTATATAATAGATGAATATGGCTGATCCACTGACATTCAATATACGTCATTTTTATTGTTGTCATTGATGTCCTTTGCATTGTCATCTTCACAGGGCTCTGAGAAAAACATATTTTTCTTGAAAATCATCTGTACAGAGGAGCATTATCAACATTGTAGTTTCTATCACATATTACTAAATAAGAAATACACCTTTTAGAATGTGACCTTAGTAGAAAGTGAACTAGAAGGAATACTGCTGTCGACTGGTTTACATATTAAAAACCCACCTGGCCAATTAAGTTTTACTTTCCACTATTTTGAACTGAATTAAGCAGTGTAATTAATGAATTATTTTTCTGTCACAGAAACTAAATGCTTTAGCAGAAATACCGTATTCTCTGCTGTACTCTAGCTTGATGGCAGTCACAGAATGTTTGGTTATTTGCTGATGGGTGAACTAGAAGAATGCCAGAGTACGAAGGTGTTAGCAGTCCTACTGAGGTCATTCCTAATCTAAGGCTTTGTCCCCTTACTGAGAGTTTCAAGGATTCTTGCCTGTGCCTGTGATCCTAACAATACACACAAGGCTGAGCACAAAATATAACTCCAATAAACAGGTTACAATCTGCAGAAATGGTTGCAATTCTATTACTCATTCCAAAGAGACTTAAGTCTATTCCCAGGTATTTATATTTCACACAGGGCACAAATTACTATACATGGTGTTTTGTAAATTAAAGCCTAGTGATCCCTCAAGAATTTTATATATTTTTCTTTTTATCCTTATATTATGCCTAAATAATAGGGATATCAATAACTAAAATGTATTATTAATTTCAGATAAAAATAAAATGAAATCCCTTATGTTCCATGTAGCATAACTGTAGAATGTGGGACCATGTCTTTAAATGCTATTTTTCTATTAGACTATGCTGTGAGATTTGCTTCTCTAATCTTTTTTTCCTACCTTTTCCTCTTCCTCAAAGGAACACTTTGAAAATTAGTTGTACTTCTGTAAATATGATTTAGATTCCTTAGAGATAAAACACTCAGAATATAGAATATGAAATACATTTATTCAGCAAATTGTTACATCAAATCATAATCTATAAATATGCTTATGGAGTTTGTAAAATGCAGAAACCATAAATATGTCATCTTAAAACAAAATTGTATAAAAACAATTTAAAAGGAAATTGGGCCCCATTAATATTATCTTTTTAAAGCCTTAACATTACCTTTAGCAGCTGGTGTCCATTTATGTTTGTAATTTCAATTATGTAATTTAGACTAAATTGATTATATTTTAATTTTGTTATATTAGTGATTTTCCATAAGAATCTTATATAGTGATATTCCTTTCCTTTCACAAACACATTATTACAACTTCCTCCAGCTTTATAAACATTTCCAATTTATGATGCCTGACTAAATAGAGAGCTGTGCTCTTCCTCAGACTTAAATTATAGAAGAAATTTAATGATTTACTGTAGTGCTAAAAAGTTGTGAAGATTATCATGAGAACCTTAAGCATGAGAATTTCTCCATGCATAAAACTAAAAAAATCAGATTGAATGTAAAATTCAATAAAACTGATTAATTAACAGCTTTATATCAGCCAAAGTAATGGTCTCTGAATAAAGTAGCTTATAGTCTAAACAGTGGCCAGAATAACTCCAGGACTAAGATAGGGAATGAGCACCACAATAGTGGTACAATTACTTAGTTAATTGAATAAAGGTTTGTAGAGTCACTGACGCTATCCCTCCTCTCAGGACTGCTGGTGTCCAGTATTTTCTAAAGGGACAAAGCTATAAGCCACTTCCAAAAGCGTCAATTTTGAAATAGGAGAAGTGCAATGCCTTAGGCAACCTAAACCACTGTTAAAGCAATGAAACTTCACACCCAGAATATTATCTCACTAATAGAAAATTTGCTTAGCCACACTTACAACAATGGATATCAAGTTTTCATAGGAATCTGCAATTTTTGTCAGGGGAACAGAGATTATCATCTGTGAATGAACAAATACACTTGAATTATCAATACTAGTTAAAATAAATGGTCATTTATAAACATGAATAACCAATGAGACTGGAAAAATACATATATAATAAATACATAAAATACAAATATACATGGAAATAATGTATATGTGTGTGTGTGTGTGTGTGTGTGTGTGTGTGTGTGTGTGTGTGTGTGTAGAGAGAGAAAGCAAACATCCGTATTTATATCTGGTTCATTTACATGGGATTAGCCTAGAGTGCCTGGGTGGCTCAGTTGGTTGAGTGTCTGACTCTTGATTTCTGTTCAGGTCATGGTTCCAGGGTAGTGGAATCAAGCCCCACGTCAGGTTCCACACTAAGCATGGAGCTTCTTTGGGATTCTTTCTCTCTCTCACTCTCTCAAATAAATAAATAAATAAATAAATAAATAAATAGTATTAATTATCAATCTTTGTTTACATATGAAAAATATATAATCACGAATTTTCATATTTTGTGCATCTTTCCATGAAGATGAAAAAAGTGTCAATGATCTGCTTCTGATTTAAAAAACAAATCTCAGAACTGCTTAAATTTTTCATAAAATAGAGATTTTAATTTTAATAGGGCAACATATTACTAAGATAACCAGGACAAATTATAGGCTTCTTGGTAGGGCTTAAAAATTACCCATGAAACAAAGATATAATCTTTATAATTTGGGTGTGTCAGGAGACTGTTATTAGAAATAACCTCTGCAAGAATAGTTTTCACGATATCAAATAGCATATAACTTTCTGCAGCTATATAGGGAGAAGAAGTAATTTCTCATTTTTATCTTGTGAGATTTCTTTCACAGGTAGATAAGAAAGCTTGTGGCTTTTAAAATCTCAGGGGTTGGGATTCCCTTAATTAGCAATGAGAGTCAAACAAAACATGACTAAGAAATTTAAAGCCTAAAATGTGGAGAGAAAAGGAGCAGAAACAGTCTATGAACAAATGGATCATAGGAAATGAAATATTTTACAAACATAGCCTTTGAAAACCTTGCTAAAAACTTAAATAGATGGAGTGTATTTTTATAAGAATTAATTTTAAGCTTCCACCTAGTCAATGAATATTAAAATGGAGACTTTTACAACTGTTTGATAGTACAAAATGGAGAAAGCTGAGTTTCTCTACCTAATATTTTGGGACAGCATTTTTAGGGGATGTTTTTACTTTTAGTCTCGAAAGAAAGGATTTAGAAATTGGAAAAGAATCAGAGGAAAACAGATCATCAGAAAGCTGAGAAATAGGACAGGAAGCTTGAAACTGAGAGTAGACATTGCAACAGTAAAATTCAGTTGCCTCTTGCCTTCAGCTCTTTCTGGTGGTAATTTGACCGCCTCGTTTCCAACCCCAGCACTACTATGTAGCCATATGACCCTGGAAAGCCACTTAAAGTCTCTCTGCTCATCTCTCATGTGTAAAATGGTGATAGTCCTGGGACCTACTTCATAAAGTTGTTGTTTGGACCTAACACCTTTAAAAATATAACCGTTCCTCTAAACATTTGGACTATATGCAGACTGTTTTAAATTCCATATATTATCTTGCAGCTGAGATTGCACAGTAAGCATACTTGACTCTAAATGTTAGATTGGGGGATAATTTTAGTAGGCAAGGGGTAAGCCAACTGCCATAGAATCCTCTCTTTGGGATCAGTGCTGGGAAGACAGGGTCTTCCGCCTTTGGCTACTTCTGAAGACACTTGTTTCATGGATTCTTAGATTCTAATTCTTAGATTCTTAGATTCTAATACATATCGTGTATCTCTGTGCTAAACTTTTCATGATATAGCTTATGTAGCCGTGTTCTTGCACTCAAAAAATACTAAACATAATATACTAATTTACAGGTAATTCATAAGTCTGATAGTGTTTTCCTGCATATTCAAGGATATTTCTATAGGAAGATGAGAAAATATAACATTTCCCACTACAGGTGTTTCCAAGTTTTGCTTTTCTGTTGATTTCTGCTTTATGTATAGAAGCCTGATCCATCAGCAGTTTTGTATTGATTACTCAGTTTTCTGCTGACAATGTCTGTGACTGAGCCAAAATGACTAAGCTATTTCATGTAGTATAGACAGATAATATGCATCTACATTTTTGAAGATTTAGCTTAAGTTCTATCTGTTCCCTGTTTCTTAACTAATTTGAAAAGGAGAGGGGAAGGCTGAGTATGGAGTTGATAGTGATATTAATAACTACACCACTAATTTTGCTTTTGACACCTAAACCTTAAGATTCCTGACACACAAACTCATCAGGCTTACATCCTTACAGGGTATATAGACAAGTAAAACAAACAAACAAACAAAACAAAACAAAACAAAAAAAGAAACAAAGACAAAAAGCAAAAAACAAGACAGTAAGCAAAATATGTGATGTACTTGATAATGACAGGTGCTAAGGAGAAAAGCAATGCAGGGGAAACAAATAGTAATTAGTGAGGGTAGA
>NC_043712.1:54816278-54826734 GCF_006229205.1 Suricata suricatta | reverse complement strand
TACATAGATTATAACGCTAGTAAGTAGTGAACTCATTAAACATTATTCTTTAATTCTGTATATAAACCAAAGTTCATGTAGAAAATTATTTGTGAATAAGTTATACTTATATACATGTAACATATATATAATTATATAAGTTATATGTAATGTGGACTATATATATATATATATATATATATATATATATATATATATGAAAGATATCTAAAGAGAAGAATTTACCAAAAGTAATGCAATATATTCAGTTTCTATACAGGGACATGAAATTTGTCAATTAGGTTAAAAGATAAAGACTATACAAACCCATTAATAAGAACAATATATTGAAATTCTAAGACATTAAATAAATCATTAAATTATTTTTCCATTTATTTTCTCCTCCAGAAGCTAGACAAGATTAAAAGACTATATCAGTCATTGCCATAATGATTATATGAATTAGAATAGGGTTTTACCTGAGGAAAGAACAACTCAAATAGTACAAAAATTTTAAAAAAAGGAGAATGTGTCAGAAGAATTATAATTAAATTAGTATTTCAATGAATTGGATAGAGACATTTTGTTGTTATACAAAATACATACATATATATGTATGAAAAATTCTCCAATCATTTCTAAAGTATTACAACTTTTAAAGAAACTGTCTACAAGCCACCAAATAAATTTCCCAAGGCTTTATCACTTTGTTCTCTATTAATATGATATTATGTATGGCTATGAATTTTATCTATGTGTCACATTAATGGGAAATATATATTTAAGAGAGTTAATTGGATAAAAGTGCTTGTTATGAAACTAATTATTAAGCTTCCTTCGATTAACACAATATAGTTGGCTGTTGGAACTGACATAAATGTTCATAAAAAAATTGTTTCTGATTTCACTGACTTTTCTACTGAATTGTATATTTACTCAAATCAAAAAGACATTGTGGAATGAGGGGGGAAATAAGATGGATGCAGGCTCAGCCTTTGACTATTACTACTTAAAATTTCTACCTCACAGAAATAATACCATGTAACAATTGAGGTCAAGGCATATGAGTGACTTAATTTTGTAGCTCAGTTTGCTCATCTATACAAGGGGACACAGAGTAACAATTAACATTTCAGTGCCTACCATATGCTGCCTGCCAGGCTATAAAGAGAAGTAGCTCTGGAGTTTGAAAAGGTAGCAGGAAAAACATAACATTCATACGGCATATCCGAAGTAGAAATCTGAACTGCTAGCTGATGTAAAGAGCAATGAGTTGGACTAGGGCATTATGTCCAGTCTTCTATCCATCACTCTGTAAATTATAGTTATTACTAGACCTTCTGACTAAAAACACTAAGTTTTTCAACTGTACGATTTATCTGTACTTGCTTTGGAGAACAGAGACTAAGTTCAACCTGGAATTGCTAGGAGAATATCACCATCAACACTATCCCAACCCACACACATATGTGTAATTATCAGAAGACTCAAATACTTTTCTCGTGGACACTGTCAGAAAAAGGTTGCACCCGCATATAACTGCTCAGCTATATGAATAGGAACTTCCCCAGATGAGAGCTAGAGACATACTATGTGGAGAAGACCAAGGTAAACAGACTACATCCTATATGATACATACATATTAACAAAAATATTATCTTTTTCCAATTGTAGTCTTTTCAATTATATTTCTCAAAGTATTGCTAGAAAACAAGAGTGGGGAGAACAAGAAAACTAACATTAATGAAATGCCTACGACTTACCTGAAACTATACTGGGCCTATTTATTTTGTTATCACAATAACACCATTGTATCAAATTCGCATTAGTATTCTCATTTTGTATACGAAGCAAAATGAGATAGAGCAAATTGTCTAAGAATGTTTTTAAAGCTGTAAGTAGAAATGTAGACGTTTGAGTCAATTTCTCTATGATTATAAATGAAGTACACTATACTGAACAATAACACCTATCACTCTTTGAAAGTATATCATGTTTGGAAATTATGGTAAATAAATTACATTTTATACTTATAACAAGAATAACAAGGTGAGAAGAAAGTGTAAGATATGAGCATACAAGTGATCCCAGTGACAGAAACAATTATAGTTTGATGCAGGATATCATAGATATTTATATACATAATGTGTCTATCATTTAGTGATTCTGTGTCATATTAGTTAAATCTCAGACTCTACGTGCTATTTCTTCCCTTAACATGGGGAAACAATATTAATCCTTACCTCACAATGTTGTTAAGAAGATTAGAGATAATTATTGGAAAAGCACCATCAGTTATAAATAAAATATAGAGGTTTAGAGGAGCTAAGGTGGTGGAATAGTAAGAGGACCTTAGGCATTCCTTGAACACAGTTAGATACATATGAAAGCATGCTGAATGCCCAAGAAAATGATCTAAGGACTGAAAGAACAAACTGCATAGTATATATATTTTCCGTTATCTCATTCTTTTTTAACTTTGTAATTTTTAATAGTTTATTGTCAAATTGGTTTCCATATAACACCCAGTGCTCTTCCCCACAAGTGCCCCCCTCCATTAAGACCACCTCCTTTCCCCTTCCCCCTCCCCTTCAACCCTCAGTTCATTTTCAGTATTCAATAGTCTCTCAGGTTTTGTGTCCCTCTTTCTTCCCAACTCTTTCCCTCTTCCCCTCCCCATGGGTCTCCATTAGGTTTCTCCTGTTCCATTATCTCATTCTTATCTCTCCCTCCCTCCGCTGGACTGTGTATTCTGGTCTTTGGTTTGCTTAAAAAGTCACATTTAATCCATTCTCTTGATGCATATTCTACCTCCTTCACAACCTTCCCTTCTTTCTCTCTCTGGAATAACCAGACTATATAGTTTCTTTGTGTAACATTATCTATGTTTTTTTCTCCTCACCTCCTACCATATTCTCGTCTTTCTCTCTCTGAATTAAGCCTTTTAGTCTGTCTGGTCAAAGTTCAATTTTGTTTCCTCCCCACCCCTGTCACTCATCTTCCATCAGCACTGCCTCCACCTTGCTCTTTATTTGTAGCTGGGATTTCTGGTTTTATGCTTTTAGATTGCCCTTTGTCTTTTGTTGTTCTCCCCCCTCCCTTTTATTCCCCTTTTGGTTTGCTTGTTTGTTTGATTTGTCTGTGTGTTTGAGTACTTTTGTTCCCTGTGTTTGTCTGTTTTCCTTTTCAGGGCTACCTCAAGAAACAAGCCAAAGTATACATGCTGGAGAGTTCCAAATATCACTAAAAGTAGGGAAATAAAATAACCAAAGGTTCAACAAAAGAAACCAATGGACAGCATTAAAAGAACACCTCCTGAACTGCCAGGCCCTGGTCAGTCAACGAGCCTACTTTAATACAGCAATACTAACAGGTGCAGAGTGAACAAGAAGCTTTTAAAACTGAAAAGAGACAGAAAGATAGCCAAAATGATGAAATAAGAACTCTCCTCTAAAGAGATTCCAAAAAGAATTCACAGCTACAGAATTGGTCAAAGATAAATTGATCTAGGAGCACAAAAAGAGAATTAGAGAACTGAATGATACAGTCAAACAGAACACCCTTATCATAGAAATTCCTGAACAAGAAGAAAGAGCAAAAGGTCCTGAAGGGAGTACTTGAACAAAGTATAGCCGAGACCTTCCCAATTTGGAGAAGGAAACAGCCATTAAAATCCAAGAGGCAGAGAGAATTTACCTCATACATAACATACATTGATCTTCTGCATGGCATATCATAGTGAAACTGGCAAAATATAAAAATAAAGAGAGAATTCTGAAAGCAACTAGGGAAAAAAGGCCTTAACATACAAAGGGAAACCTATCAGAGTAGTTATAGACCTATCTACTGAAACTTGGCAGGCCGTAAAGGAATGGCAGGAAATCTTCAATGTGATGAACAGAAAAAATATGCAGCCAAGAATCCTTTATCCAACAAAGCCTATAATACAGAATAGGAGAGATAAAGGTTTTCCCAAATAAACAAAAATTGAACAAATGCATCACCGCTAAACCAGCCCTACAGTAAATCTTAAGGGAGACTCTATGAGGGAAATGTTGCAAGGAGTGCAAAGTATAAGAGACACCACTACAACCATGAACCCTACAGAGAACACAATGACTCTAAACACATATTTTTCAATAATAACACTGAATGTAAATGGACTAAATGGTCCAATCAAAAGACACAGGGTAGCAGAAGGGATTAAACACACACACACACACACACACACACAAAATCCATCTATTTGTTGTCTACACAAGACTTATTTTAGTCCTGAAGTCACCTTCAGATTGAAAGTAAGGAGATGGAGAAATATCTATCATGAGACGGGAAATCAAAAGAAAGTTGGAGTAGCCATGCTTATATCAGACAAACTGGACTTTAAAGTAAAGGCAATAACAAGAGATGAAGAAGGGCAATATATAATAATTACAGGGCCTATCCCTCAGGACGAGCTAACAATTATAAATATCTATGCACCAAATTCGGAAGTACCCAAATACATAAAACAGTTAATTACAAACAGAAACAATCCTATTAATAAGAATGTGCTAATTGTACAGACTTTTAATACTCCAGTTACAGCAATGGATAGATCAATTAGACAAAAAATCACTAAGGAAAAAATGGACCTGAATCACACATTGGACCAGATGGATTTGACAGATATATTTAGAATTCTACATCCTGAGGCTATGGAATACATGTTCTTGTTGAGTGTACATGGTACATTCCCCAAAATAGGCCACATATTGGGTCATAAAGCAGCCTTCAATAAACATAAAAGAATTGAGTTCATACCATACACACTTTCAGATCACAGGGCTATGAAACAGCGCACCTAAGGGAACCAGAAGGACAGCAGCAAGAGCACCCCAAACCCAGCAGAAAAAGATAAATAATAAAGATCCAGGCAGAAATAAACAATATAGAATCAAAAAAAAAAAACAGTTGAACAGATTAATGAAACCAACAGTTGTTTTTTTGAAAAAATAAACAAAGTTGATAAACCTCTAGGCAGACTTCTCAAAAAGAAAAGAGAGAGCACCCAAATAGACAAAATCATGAATGAAAATTGATTTATTGCAACCAATTCCTCAGAAATACAAGCAATTATCAGGGAATACTATGAAAAATTATATGCCAACAAACTGGACAACCTAGAATAAATAGACAAAGTCTTAAATACACATGCATTACCAAAATTCAAAAGGGGAAGAGAAAGAAAACCTGAACACACCCATAACCAGTGGACAAATTGAATCAGTTATCAAAAATATCCCAAGGAATAAGCGCCCTGGGCCAGCTTGCTTCCCTGGGGAATTTTACCAGACATTTAAAGAGTAGGTAATACCCGAACTTCTTAAGCTATTCCATAAAATAGAAATAGAGGGAAAATTTCCAGACTCATTCTATGAAGCCAGCATCAGATTGATTCCCAAACCAGATATAGACCTAACAAAAAAGAAATAAAAAAAATTGGGGGGGGGGCCAATATCCATGATGAATACACATGCAAAAATCCTCAACAAGACACTAGCATCTCAAATTCAAAAGCATATAAAAAGAATTATCCACCATGATCAGTGGGATCCATTCCTGGGTTACAGGGCTGGATAGATATTCTCAAATCCATCAATTGATACATCATGTCAACAAAAGAAAAGATAAAAATGATACAATCCTGTCAATAGATGCAAAAAAAGCATTTGACAAAATACAGCATGCTTTTTTTAAATAATAGTTTATTGTCAAATTGGTTTCCATATAACACCCAGTGCTTCTCCCCACAAGTGCCCTCCTCCATGACCATCACTCCCTACCCCCCAGAATCCTTTCTTAAAAAACACCCTCGAGAATGTCAAGATAGAAGGAACTTACTTAAACAGCATAACAGCCACTTATGATAAGCCCACAGCTAATATCATCCTTAATGGGGAAAAATTTAGAGCTTTCCTCCTGAGAACAAGAACATGAATTGGATGCGCACTTTCACCACTGTTGTTTAACATAGTGCTGGAATTCCTAGCATCAGTAATCAGACAATAAACAGAAACAAAATGCATTTGAAATGGCAAAAATGAAGTCAAACTTTCACTTTTTGCAGATGACATGATACTCTACATGGAAAACCCAATCGACTCCACCAGAAGCCTACTAGAAATGATCCATGAATTCAGCAAAGTTGCCAGATTCAAAATCAATGAACAGAAATCAGTTGCACTTTTATACATCAGTAATGAAGCAATGGAAAGAGAAATCAAGAAACTGATCCCATTCACAATTGCACAAAAAAACCATAAAATACCTAGGAATAAACCTAACCAAAGATGTAAAGAATCTATGTGATGAAAACTATAGAAAATTTATGAAGGAAATTAAAGAATCCACAAGGAAATAAAAAAGCATTCCATGCTTTGGATCGGAAGAATAAACATTGTTAAAATGTCATTATTGCCAAAAGCAATCTACACATCCAATACAATCCCCATCAAAATTGCATCAGCATTCTTCTCAAAGCTAGAACAAACTGTCCTCAAATTTGTATGGAACTACAAAAGACCCTGAATAACCAAAGTAATATTGAAGAAGAAAACCAAAACGGGAGGCATCACAATCCCAGATTTTGCATCTACTACAAAGCTGTTATCATCAAGACAGTATGGTATTGGCACAAAAACAGACACATAGACCAATGGAATAGAATAGAGAACCCAGAGCTGGGCCCACAAATGTATGGCCAATTAATCTTTGACAAAGCAGGAAAGAGTATCCAATGGAAAAAAGACAGCCTCTTTAACAGATGATGCTGGGAGAACTGGTTAGCAACATACAAAAGAGTGACACTAGACCACCTTCTTACACCATACACAAAAATAAACATGGGTGAAGGACCTGAATGTGACAAGGAAACCAGCAAAACCCTAGAGAAAGCATGAAACAACCTCTTTGACCTCAACCGCAGTAATTTCTTACTTGACACATCCCCAAAGGCAAGAGAATCAAGAGGGAAAATGAACTATTGGAACCTCATCAAGGTAAAAAGCTTCTGCACTGCCAAAGAAACAATCAACAAAACTAATAGGCAACCGACAGAATGGGAAAAGATAGTTTGCAAATGACATATGCGATAAAGGGCTAGTATCCAAAATCTATAAGCAACTCACCAAAGTCCATACCTGAAAAACAAACAATCCAGTAATGAGATGGGCAGAAGACCTGAACAGACACTTCTCCAAATAGGACATCCAGATGGCCAACAGACACATGAAACGATGCTCAGCATCATTCATCATTAGGGAAATACAAGTCAAAACCACACTGAGATACCACCTCATGCCAGTCAGAGTGGTTAAAATGAACAAATCACGAGATTATCGATGCTGGTGAGGATATCGAGAAACGGGCACCCTCCTACACTGTTGGTGGGAATGTAGACTGGTGCAGACACTCTGGCAAACAGTGTCGAGGTTCCTCAAAAAATTAACAATAGAACTCCCCTATGACCCAGCAATAGCACTGCTAGGGATTTGTCCAAGGGATACAGAAGTGCTGATGCATAGGGGCACATGTACCCCAATGTTCATAGCAGCACTTTAAACAACAGCAAAATTATGTAAAGAGCCTAAATGTCCATTTACTGATGAATGGATCAAGAAGACGTGGTTTATATATACATTGGAATACTACATGGCAATGAGAAAGAATGAAATCTGGCTCTTTGTAGCAATGTGGATGGAACTTGAGGGTGTCATGCAAAGCGAAATAAGCCAGGCAGAGAAAGACAAATACCATATGTTTTCACTCATAAGTGTAACAGGAGAAACTTAACAAATGTCTATGGGGAAGGGCGAGGGGGGAAATAGTTGGGAGAGGGAGGGTGGCAATAATGAGAGAGTCTTGAATACTGAGAACAAACTGAGGGCTGATGGGGGAGGTGGAGAGAAGAAGGGGGTGATGTGCAAGGAGGAGGACACTTGTGGGGATGAGCACTGGGTATTATATGGAAACTAACTTGACAATAAACTATTAAATAAATAAATAAATAAATAAATAAATAAATATGTACTTCATAAAAAAAAAAAGCAAGGGGATAGATGGGGATAGATGGCTTAGTCAGTTAAGCATCCAACTTCGGCTCAGGTCATGATCTCGCACTCTGTGAGTTCAACCCCACTTTGGGCTTTGTGCTGACGGCTCAGAGTCTGGAGTCTGCTTTGTATTTTGTGTCTCCCTCTCTGCCCTTACCCCACTCATGCTCTGTCTCTCTCTGTCTCAAAAATGAAAAAAAAAATGTCCAAAAATTTATGTAAAATTTTTTTATGTTTTTGATTTATTTTTGAGACACAGAGAGAGACAGAATGAGCAGGGGAGGGTCAGAGAGAAAGGGAGATACAGAATCCAAAGCAGGCTCCAGGCTCTGAGCTAACTGTCAGCACAGAGCCCGGCATGGGGCTTGAACCCACAATTGTGAGATCATGACCTGAGCTGAAGCCAGACACTTAACCAACTGAGCCACCCAGGCACCCCTTAAGAATTAAAAAAAAAGAAAATGAGAGGGTAGAGAATCATTTATCACACATGGATATCAAAATAAAGCCAACATAGCAATACTTATCAGACAAATAGATTTGAAACCAAAATTATCTGGAGATGAAGAATAGCACTATATCATAAAAAATAGGTCTATACAACAATAATATCTAACAATTATCAATATTTGTGCCCCCAAATTGAAGGCACTCAGATTTATAAAACAATAACAAAAACATAGAAACTCATTGATAATAATACAATTATTTTTGGGGATTTTAACACCCCGCTTACATGATGGACAAATCATCTAAACAGAATATCAACGAAGAAACAATGGTTTTGAATGATACACTGGAACTGATGGACTTAGTAGGTACATTCAGGATATTTTAGCCTAAAACAACAGAATACACATTCTTTGGGAGTGCACGTAGGACGTTCTCCAGAACTGATCACATACTGGGTCACAAATCAGGCCTCAACAAATACAAAAAGATTGTGGTCATATCATGCATCATATCTGACCACAACACTATGAAACTTGGTCCCCACAAGAAAATATTTGGAAAGAACACAAATACATGGTTTAAAAACATGCTACAACCTGACTGGGTCAGCCAGGAAATTAAAGAAGAAATTATTTTAAGTAAAAGGAAATGATAATGACAAACAATGGCCCAAAACCCTTAGGATGCAGCAAAAGTGGTCATAAGTGGGAAGTAAATATATAGCATATCAAGCCTACATCAAGAAGCAAGAAAAATCTCAAATATACAACCAACCCTTACATTTAAAGGAGCTAGAAAAGAACAAATGAAGCTTAAAGACAGCATAAGAAGGGAAAATAATCAAGATTAGAGCAGAATATATGGTATAGAAATATTGAGGAAAAGCTATATGCCAAAAAATTGGGCAATCTGGAAGAAATGTATAAATCCTAAATCATATAAACCACCAAAATTGAAACAGCAAGAAATAGAAAACTTGAACAGACCCTTAAACAGTAAAGAAACTGAGTCAGTAATAAAAAATCACTCAAAATAAAAAAGCCAGGTCCAAATGACTTTCCAGGGGGAATTCTACCAAACATTTACAGAAAATTTAATATTTCTTCTTTTCAATCTGTTCCAAAAATTTGAAAAGGACATTGCAATGTCCAAATTCATTCTAAAAAGTTAGCATTGCCTTTATTCCAAAACCAGACAAAGACCCCACTAAAAAGAGAATTACAGGCCAATATCTTGGATAAGCATGTTTGCAAAGGTTCTCAAAAAGAAAATACTAGAAAATCAAATCCACTAGTATTTTAAAAGAATCATTCACCACAGTCAAGTGGGATTCATCCCTGGGCTGCAAGAGTGGTTACATTTTCACAAATCAATCAACATGATACACCACATTAATAAAAGAAAGGATAAAAACCATATGATCCTCTCAATGCATGCAGAAAAGTACAGCATCCATTTTTGTTAAAAGCCCTCAACAAAGTAGGGGTAGAGGGAACACACTTCAACATGATGAAAGTAATATACAAAAGACCCACGGCTAATATTATCTTCAATGGAGAAAAACTGAGAGCTTCTCTTCTATAGTCAGGAACAAGACAGGAATGTCCACTCACACCATTGTTATTTAACACAGTACTAGATGTCATAGCCTAAACAATCAGAAAAAAACCAACAAAAATAAAATGCATTCAATTCAGGAAGGAAGAATTCACACTTTAACTATTCACAAATGACCTGATACCATAAGTAGAAAACCTGAAAAATTCTCCCTCCCCCAAATTGCTAGCAATGATACATCAATTTAGCAAAGCCACGGAATACAAAATCAATGCACAGAAATCAGCTACATTTCTATACACCAATAATGAAGCAGCATAAAGAGAAATCAAAGAATCAATCCCATTTACAGTTGTACCAAAAACCATAAGATA
>NC_043712.1:54810417-54816178 GCF_006229205.1 Suricata suricatta | reverse complement strand
AAGAAGCAGATCATTTAAAGGGAAGTATCTGGAGAATCACTGAAGATCGGGAAATGCAGACTAAAACTCCAGAAAGATGTAAGACTGCAAAGAATAATTTAAACATCAGGGAACAGAAGTGAACATTGAGGCTGTGCATCTGATTGAGGTCCCTGTTGGAAAGCTAATGAAGAGAATGTTCCCCAAGAGTAACTTGGGGAATGTTTGTACATTATGTATGAGAATTTCAAGAAAAAAGCATCAAGGAGAACTGTATGTTATGAAATTGAGGAGAAGGAGTATTTTTAATAGAAATGAAACCACCAATTGTGTTGCTCTCTACAATAAGAAGGTGGGGCAAGTAGGAAAACCTAGATTGACAATTAGAAAGATTCGGTTAAGAGATTAAGTTCAGAGGGATTGAAAACCAGATTATTGGTAGCTGATGAGCAACTGGGAGCAGCAAATAATGCACTATGCCAGCTAGTACATTTGCAATTGAAGCTCTTAATTAATCTGACAGTTGCTGAAGGAGTTCTATCTAGCTGGAAGCTGGACACGTCACTGAGGCCTAGATGACACATAGACAACATTAAGGAGTGCATGCTCTGGCTGCTGGAGGCATGTCTGGGAGGGGACTTGGGGAGTTGTGAGGGCCTTGGGCCCCACCATAGAGTCCTTTGAAGGACAGGTTAGACCTCTCTGAGGAGGCAGTCTGGTAACCAAAACGCTGCTTCCAAAAGAATAATGAGGCATTTGCCTGGACAAATGGACGTGGAGATGGAAAAGGAGGAGCATTTGGTATCAAGTTGGCATCTCAGGGAAGGAGCCAGAGTGTCAAACAGTCGGGAAGCTGTTCACAGAAGTGTAACTAGAAAGTATAATATTGTGAGAGTTTGCTGAGAAATTATGAGAGTGGTGCAAAGTGAGGCTAGAAAGAAACTCATGACCTTATAAGCATAGCTAAGAATTTACAACTCTCCCTTGAGTACAATGAATGATAGGATTCTAAACAGGGAAGTGATATTTATCTCAGTCATTCATAAGACTAGCTTTGCTATTTCCTTAGTTTATAGAAAAATGAGAAAGGCAGAGAAAATGAGTGCAATCAATTTTCAATCATAGACAACAATTTATGTCTGTTTCTTCTAGTTTTGAAATCTCTGATGCCTCCTAGCATGGGAATTATGGAATTATGCTGAATGCTGAATGTAAGGTATATGTTGTCATCTACCTCTGAATAAAAAAAACTGTTTGGTGGTCTCTGAAGTTAAAACAGCAGCAACTTTAAAACTGTTGGGAATGATTATTTATCATACAAGAAACTTTATTTGGATCTGAGGCCCAAGCCAGTATGACTCTGAGCAAGCCAAAGGAACGAAAGGAGGGCTGCTCAACAGAAAGGTTAGCACCTGATGATAGATAGCTTCATCATCTAGATGCTAAAATGGACTCGCGCCTGCCTTGGAGAGATGGAGTTTTTCTCCATAGCAGTAGAAGAAAAATCCCATCACTGGAGTATATCACAAGTAAAAAGTGACTGTCTCTGGGCCAAAGTAACCAGTCACTTGGGAATCATTTGCATACAGCACTAGCTAACAAAAATAGAAGAAATAAAATATAGTTTCCACACATTTCTTTTGTTTCTTAGTGCTTCAAAATCCTGAACAAACATCTTTAAACCTTGCAACCAAGATTACATACATCAATGTAGCTGTGCTATACAGTTTCTTGAATCCTAGTTGACGTACCAACACCCATAATTTTCAGGAATTGCTGCTCTGAGGGAAAAATCATCAGCTGTAAAACCAAACCTAACAAACAAACAAATTTTAAAATTACCATGGGCAGGTTATTAGGGACAAGAGTTCCTGAAATAAATTATCACATTTAAAATTTGTGACCGACAACTGTTGTTCTTCTCAGCTGTGAGATTGGCACCAGCCAGCACGGTGAATGTTCAGAAAAAGATTTTTTTTTAAAGATCTGTTAATTTAAATTATGTAAATTAACTGGCTGAAAGATGAAGAGTGTAGAATTTTACTATTTCGATGTCTTTATTAACTGAAAATTCAGGTGTTGAAATACATTTAAAGCTCTGTTCTTCTGTTCTCTGCTCGTGTAATGTGGGAAGATTCTCACTTGTTAATTATGTTGAGTATAAGAAAGTAGAAAACCAAAATTGAAAGAAGTAAAAATATACTATATCAGTGCGTTTTTTGCATGAAGCTTATGCCCACAAAGAAATAGGGCTCTTGCTGTAACAAAAGCAGCTTTGTCCTAATCACAATCCTACAGTCACAAATTATGACAATTATTTCCTTTTTCAAGATACTGTTCTTTGTTGTAAATAAAATCACTCACCGCATTACCACCATTCATTCACCATTATGCTATTATGCAATAGTTATTTAAAAATATCTACCTAGAGAAACACCCGGGTGACTCAGTCAGGTAAGCATCTGACTTTGGCTCAGGTCATGATCTCATAGTTTGTGAGTTCTAGCCCCACATCAGTCTCTGTGCTGACAGCTCAGAGCCTGAAGCCTGCTTCGGATTCTGTGTTTCACCCTCTCTCTCCTCCTCTTCCCCTCACCCACCTATGCTCTCTGTCAAAAATAAGTAAATGAACATTACAAAAAAAAAGATGTCTACCCAGAAACTTTCTAGAAAATCATGACAAACCTGGATTTGTGTCCTTTCAGAGAGTGACTTTCCAAAATAAAGCACTGACTGACACCACTTAATGAACAATTCGTAATTTCTGAGTTTTCAGAATATACACATCTGTAAATTCTGGCTTTAAAGCTGCCCTCTTCACTTCATGTTAGAATGTTAAATTGAAAGATTAGATTCCAACTGACCAGTTACTCCTATAATTTTTAATGATGTTTACTTGTGAGAAATGGTGATTTCACAACTAATATTTAATAGACCTGATTCTGCAAACATATTAGACATATAGCAATTTGCACCTCTTCCAAACTAATTATGAGCCTACATTTTTGCTATAGATTTTAAACACCACAAGATATTTCTATAATTCCTGTTCTGATTTAGACTTAGCAAATTAAGTGTTGAATAATTTATTTAATATATATATAACAGTTATCAAAATGGATATATATTTTTATATTTCTTTATTCCCAGATTCTAATGTTCTTGAAGAACTTTTGGATGTATGTAAAAATGGATATATAAAGTTTGCTTGGATATGTAGTTTCTCAAGAGGTAAAATGAGGATAATGATTCTTATTTCACATGACAGCAATTGGAAAACTGGAGCTGATGCTTTTGAAGCAGATAAGTATGATTCAGCATTTTAATAAAAGAACATAAACGAGGATAAGGAAACATAGCATCACTGTAAGGTAAAGAATATATTCTGATTTAAATTGATATGGAGGTTCTTCAGGAAATATTTACAAATTGGAGGAAACACATGCAATGAAAATATAAGAACTAGCCAAGTAGGAATTAAGTGAGAGGGAAACAGCAGACAGTAAACGCCAGTAATCAGTTTGTATCTGAGCCACTATTGTTGAGTGTTAGTGACTCAACTCAATTTTCAAACAAGTCAGACTACTAGGTGCATGCCTGAAATAGAGGCCAAGTACAATCAAGACAAATAAAACATCCATCATGTTTCCGATACCCAGAGACCCTGTGCTCTAAGTTACCTCTGTCTCAAGCTGAAACGATGAAAGGCTTAACCACCTTAGGAGAAAATATTGCCGCATGTGGTAATGGTTCAGGAAGCAGTCTTCTCTTGCTAGAGGCATAAAATGCTTGCAACTCATGCAGATGCAGAATGAGGAAAAAAGCAGAAGAATCTTAAAAATGGACACGGTAGAAAAGAGTTCAGGATAATTTGTTAGAAAATAAAGAAGGGTTGCTTTTGATTAAAATCATGAACTCTGCACACAAAAGGAGGCTCCTGAGACTTAAGCAAATGAACCCAGGGACCCCTGTGCCTGGCAACCTTGACTTGCTAACACTGTCTGTCCACCAAACTCAGTTTTATGAGTAAGTGAATTAGTTAGTAGCCAGTGAAGTGGAATATGAAAAATGATTTCCCTGAGGTTTCTCTTATGTGCCATGTTAACATATCAGAAAGCTCTACAGATGGGATTAGAATTGTAAGCTAAAGATTATTAACTGAGTTGTAGTATAACTTACATTTGATTTTTTTAAAATAAAAGATGTCTCCACATTCCTACATTTTTTAATCCTCATCTCTCAAAACTATTTTTTTTTACTTTTTAAAAGTTTATTTATTTTAAGAGAGAGCACATACATGTGTAAGTGAGGGAGGGTCAGAGACAGAGAGAGAGAGAGAGAATCTTAAGCAAGCATTATGCTGTTAGTGCAGAGCATGATGTAGAGCTGGAACCCACAAGCCATGAGATCATGACCTGAGGAGAAACTGAGTCAGACACAACTGACTGAGCCATCCAGGTCCCCAACACCCATTTTAGAGATCAAGATATTGTATACAAAAGTTCATTTAATAAATAGTGATCTCCATGCATCAGCCACTGTACAAAGCCTTGGATAAAAAATGAGTCAAAGAAACAGGGAGTCTATCTGGCTGAAGTTTATGAGCATGACAGATATTTATTAATCAACACATATGGAATAATTCAATTAGAATTTTTTATTTCTTTGAAATAATAGCCAGGAAGCAATGGGGGCTGAAGGAAAAGAATCTGGTCAAATATCAGGGCATGTGGCATTTAACTAGAGAAAGTATAGTGAGTAGGAGTTAAATTGATAAGAGGATGAAGTGGGGTGAATTTCGAGGCAGAGGTGTAAGCAGGCCAAATACACAGAGACAGAAGTGAACATGCTGGGTATACTCTAGTGCAGTCGGGATAGGTAGAAAGGAGAAGATAATTTGCAAATGATACTGGCACATCACACAGGGGTTTGAAGGTCAAGAAGTCTAACATCTTTGAGTTTTAGTGAAACAACTGACAAATGGTTTTAAATGGCAATGGAACATTACTCACTATAGCTGCCTTTAGGAAAGATCTTTCTGATTATAGGTGTGACTGGATTGGATTAGAAAAGCTTGGGCTGGAGAGAACACATTATAATATTGTCAGAAGAATGCTTAAGAGATTGTTATAGTAGAGTGATCATCTTGGCTATCCATACTCTTTCCTTCATTTCTCCAAGCACTGAGCACTGAATGCTGCAGGCCTTGTGGTCTCTTCTCTTATTTATGTACACTTAATATCCAGATGCACTCTAAAGTCTCGTGGTTCCAGTTCTGGGTTCTCTATTCTATTCCATTGGCCCATGTGTCTATTTTTGTGCCAGTACCATACTGTCTTGATGATGACAGCTTTGTAGTAGAGGCTAAAGTCTGGGATTGTGATGCCTCCCGTCTTGGTTTTCTTCTTCAATATGACTTTGGCTATTCAGGGTCTTTTGTGGTTCCATATGAATTTGAGGATAGTTTGTTCTAGCTTTGAGAAGAATGTTGGTACAATTTGGATGGGGATTGCATTGAATGTTATAGATTGCTTTGGGTAGTAATGACATTTAACAATGTTTATTCTTCCAATCCATGAGCATGGAATGTTTTTCCATTTCTTTGTGTCTTCTTCAATTTCCTTCATAAGTCTTCTATAGTTTTCAGCATACAGGTCTTTTACATCTTTGGTTAGGTTTATTCCTAGGTATTTTATGGTTTTTCGTGCAATTGTGAATGGGATCTGTTTCTTGCTTTCTCTTTCTGTTGCTTCATTTTTGGTGTATAAGAATGCAACTGATT
>NC_043712.1:54796177-54810317 GCF_006229205.1 Suricata suricatta | reverse complement strand
GACTGAGCCACCCAGGCACCAGGCACTTTCTACAATAGCCAAATCATGGAAAGAGCCTAAATGTCCATCAACTGATGAATGGATCGAGAAGATATACACAATGGAGTACTATATGGCAATGAGGAAGAATGAAATCTGGCCATTTGTAGGAAAGTGGATGGACCTGGAGGGTGTCATGCTAAGCGAAATAAGTCAGGCAGAGAAGGATAGATACCATATGTTTGCATTCATAGGTCTAACAGGAGAGACCTGGCAGGGGACCATGGGGAGAGGAAGGGGGAAAGAGAGTGGGGGAGAGTGAGGGACACAGATCAAGGGAGACTACTGAATACTGAAAACGAACCATAGACTGAAGGGGGAGGGGGAGAGGAGAAGGGGGTGATGGTCATGGTGAGGGGCACTTGTGGGGAGAAGCACAGGGCGTTATATGGAAACCAATTTGACAATAAACTATTAAAAATTTTTTAAAAATAAATAAAAAATAAAGTCTCGTGGTTTAAAAAATATTTAAGTCCCGATTTCTCCCAAATTCAAATTCATACCTCTATCATGATCCCAACCTTGAACTCCATAAACTTAGTTACATTTTAATTTCTAATAGGCACTTCAAATTTAACACGTTCAACTGAATTTTTTTTTTTGAAAGCCTCCACAACCTGTTATTATAGTTAACCCAGTTTCAGTAATTGAGAGCCTTATTTTCCAGGTTGCTCAAAATGGTTGATAAAGCATTGGACTACTATCTTTCTCTCAAACCTCCATCTAGATTATCAGCAAATGCTATTCATAGTAAATGCACAATTCAGCCTTGTTTTACTATCTCTACTCTTAACATAGTGGTCTGTGCTACTAATTCATCTCACTTCCATTGTTTTGATAGCTTCTCACTAAATTCAATTTTCTAAAAATATATTTGAAAGGTATTAGAGGCTTTTGAGATTTAAAAAGATATGATGACTTAGGTTTTTTGTTATGGCTGGAAATATGTGAGGCTCCAGAAACTGACTCCCACCCTGCACAGCCCCTCTCCCTTGCTACACAGGTAGAGAGCCAGTTTTGCTGTCACTTCAGTCTTCCTAAGCTGCGTGAGTACAGCATGCCAGGGTAAGCTGTTAGGCTGACCTCTGTCATGTCCTGCCCCTGCCGGCGGGGCAGAAAATCCTCGCGGGTTCCTGATCCTGAGAGAGGGAGAGAAAGGGCAGGAAGGGGGAGCACAGAGAGTAAGGACACAACACACGGTATCTGATCAAGCCTCTTCTCTTTTATTCAGAAAACACTGTCTCTTATAAAGGTTTTTAGGCGGGAGAACAAGGCAGCTGGCCTAGGTCGGTTGCTAGGAAACAGGGTCAACCTAGGGTAAAGGAGGAAACAAAATAAGGTTTTTAGCACAGCACGTGAAGGGCCGATACCACCCTGCCGGCAGGCGATTGATCTTTGTTTTTCTGGCTTCTCCTGACAGGGAGTGGCGCTCCCCTGCCTATTTTTGCAACTCCCCTCAGGGCGTGACATTACCGGCTAGTAAATGGCCGAGCAGCTGAATCTTTGCAGCTCCCCACAGACCTCCACCACCATGCTTCTTTTTGTAGCTTCATCCTTTATCTGTGCACCTGAACACTCCCAGACCAATCCCAGTCATCAGCTTCCATTGCAGTATGCTTGCCCACAGGAAAAGTAGGCAGCCAAAGGAGAACACAATGAACTCCAGGGTCTCTGAACTGCCAATGAGTCTATAGTTGACCCTGGTCATTGCTACCTTCCCTAGTCCCTATCACTATGAATATGTCTAAAACAAGCTCCTGCCATTACAGAGCACCTACAATTGGCCCCTACTTCTGAGTGTAGAGACAACACCAGATCCAGCTACCACAGCTACCTTGTCCTAATGCCTTATTAACAGACTTGGATGTACCACTTAAGATCCCAGCTGCCCGTGCAACCACTGTGGAACCCCCACAGTGTATGGGACTATACAGTTGTTGATGCTGTGGACTAGAGTACCTTGAGCTAAAGAGACATCTTGACCCCTTGGACCCAGTGTCACCACACACCCCTGTACATGGTGCCCTATATCACTAGATATAGAGTCACAGCATGATCCAGAATGCCTCCCATAGGTAATAGGCTTCCCCTACCAAGTCAGTCTATAAGCTCTGGAAGAGGTGACTGCTTCTTCAAATGCACAGATACCTGTGCACATCTACAAGGATCAAAAAGAATCAGACAACATGTCTCAAACAAACAAACAAACAAACAAACAAAACAAAACAGTATATCTCCATGAAATGGCCCCAAATAAATGGAGAACAGAAAATTGCCTGATGAAGAACTTAAAATGTTCAACAAATGCTTAAAGAGTTATAAGAGAATAGATATAAATCAACAGAAGAACAAATTGAAAAGTTCAACAGAGAGGTAGAAAACATAAAGAACCCAACAAATTTTAGAGCTGAGAATAAATACAATGTTTTAAACAAACAAACAAAAAAATTAATAGAGACCTTCAACAGAAAACGTGGACATGCAGAAGAGATAATCAGTGAACTTGAAGATAGATCAACTGAAGTTAAAAATAATGAAAGGAAATAAAGAAAGTCTGCATATTAATGAGATACCTTCAAAGGAAGTAATATATGAATCTTAGGAATCCCAGAAAAAGAAGCAAAAAGAAAGGGCTGGAAAAGTCTATTTAAAGAAATAATGACTGAGAACTTTCTAAACCTGCAGAGAGATGTGCAATGTACATAAATAAGGGGCACCTGGGTGGCTCATTTGGTTGAGCTTCTGACTTCAGCTCAGGTCATGAATCTCTCATTTTGTGAGTTTGAACCCCATATGAGGCTCTGCACTGACAGCTCAGAGCCTGGAGCCTGCTTCTGATTCTGTGTTTTCCTCTCTGCCCCTCCCTTGCTCACACTCTTTCTCTCTTTGTCTCACAAAAATAAGTAAATGTTAAAAAAATAATAAAACTGTCTAAAACAAAAGATGATTAACTTTAATAGCAAGGGAAACAAAAACAAACAAAAAAAATATATATATACACATATGTCAATTTTACAACTTTCTACCAAGCACAAAATTTTATACATCTCCCCTCATTGCTAATAATTGCTCTTAACTCAGGTATGAATAAGAAGTATGTGGTGTGAAAATAGTAACAATTTCATTTCTATACTATAAGACTTTATCAAAGAGTAAAGTTTCATGTCTCATAGCTAGTGTATCACAGATATACAAAATAAGTTATTACTGTTTAATTGATATGATATGTCACATTGCACTTTTTATCCTGGGACAAAAGCAAAAGGGTATTTTCTATTATTTTTTTAAGATTATTTACTTATTTTAGAGAATCAGAGAGCACCAGTGGGGGAGGGGCAGAGAGAGAGGGAGAGAGAGAATCCCAAGCAGACTTCACCCTGCCAGTATAGAACCTGATACATGACTCAGTCTCACGAAGGGTGAGATCACGACCTGAGCCAAAATTAAGAGTAGACTGCTTAACTAACAGAGCCATCCAGGCACCCCAGGAATCTTTTCTATTACTGACTCAATCTGTGTTCATTAAAATTAAGTTGGTCATGGGGCAGATTCCTTTAGTATTATACTGCAACAAGTTCACTTAATTTTACTAAGATCTCTAAATCTTGATTTATAATAGATATTGATCTATAGAATGTTTATACACAAATAAATAAATATATATTATATATATACTGTTTTATGTAGACTTCATGGGAACTACAAAGCAAAAGTCTACAATAGATAAACCAAAGATAAAGAGAAGAAAATTAAGGCATACCACTATGGAAAATCATCCATTTACAAAGGAAGACAACAAGAAAGGAAGAAAAGGTAAATGGGACTGCAAAACAGCTGAAAAACAATGAAAAGGATGACATGGGTAAGCCCTTACTTAACAATAATTATTTTAAATGTTAATGAATTGAATTCTTCAGTCAAAATGTATAGAGTTACTGGATAGATTTAAAAAAAACCAACTAGATGCTGTCTACAAAAGACTCACTTCAGTTTTCAAGAAACATGTAGACTCAAAGTGAAGGGATGGCAATAGATATTCCAAGCATGTTGAAATTAAAAGAGAGCAGGATGGTTAGTTATGCTTATATAAAATAAACTTTAAACAAAAATAATAAGAGATAAAGATGGTCATTATATAATGACAGGAGGTCAATTTTTCAAAATGGTATAGCAATAATATATACTCAGCAATCATTGCAGCAACTACATATACTAAGCAAATATGTAACAGATTTGAAGGGAGAAATGAACAATAATAATAATAGGGGACTTCAGCACTACTTTCTGATCATCCAGATAGAAAAGCAACAAGGAAACCTTGGACTTGGACCATACTTTAGACCAAATGGAACTAATAGACATATACAGAACATTCCATACAGCAACAGCAGAATACATATTCTTCTAAAGCATACATGGATCATTCTTCAAGACAGATCACACAATTGGTCACAAGCCAATTCTTAGGAAAATTAAGAAGACTGAAAATATACCAAGGATCTTTTCTGACCACAGTTGTATGCAACTAGAAGTCAGTAACAAGAGGAAAGGTGGAAAATTTACAAATATGTGGAGATTAAAAAACATACTCCTGAAGAACCAATAGTTCAAAGGAGAAATCAAAAGGTAAATCAAAAACTATCAAATGAAAATGAAAGCACAACATATCAAAAAATATGGAATAAGGCAAATGCAGTTCTAAAAGGGACAATTATAGCAACAGATAACCTACATCAAGAAATAAGAAAGATATCAAATAACCAATTTCACTTTACACACACAAAAAAAACCCTAATAAAACAAAACAAAGCAAAACAAAACAAAACCTAAGCCCAAAGTTAGCAGAGAGAAGGTTATAACAAAGATTAGAGCACAAATCCATAAAACAGAGATCAGAAATACAATATAAAAGGTCAACAAAACTAAAAGATTTTTGAAAAGATAAGCAAAATTGACAAACATTTAACTAGATTAGAGGGGAAAAAGGACTAAAATAAATACATTCAGCATTAAAAGATGAGACATTACAACTGATACCACAGAAATACAAAGGATCATGAGAGACTATTATGAAGAATTATATACTAAAAAGAAATCAATAAAATACTAAGGATATACAGCCTACAACGACTGAATTATGAGAAATTAGAAAACACAAATGGACAGTGATGTGTAAGGATAAGGAATCAGTAACCAAAAACCAACAGAGAAAAGATCAGGACCAGATGACTTCTACCAAATTCTACCAAATAAGAAGAATCAATCACCTCTCACCTGTAAGAATGGCTGTCATCAAAAAGACAAGAAATACGTTTTTGTTTAAGGTGGGGAGGAAAGTGAACACCTGGGTACTGTTCCTGGGAATACAAATTGGTACAGCCATTATGGAAACCTATGTGAAGGTTCCTCAAAATGTTCTAACAATCCCACTTTTGGGTATATATCCAAAAGAATTGAAACCAGAATCTTATAGAAATATCTGCACTCCCATATTCATTGCACCATGATTTACAATAGCAAAGATATGAAAACAATGTTAAGCATCTTTCACTGAATGAATTAAGAAGATGTAGTGTGTATGTACATACTATACATAATATATACATGTATATATATACACATACCATAAATACACATATATACTGTATACACACACACTATGTATATATACACACACACTATGTATATTCTATCTCTCTATATATACAAATATGCTATATACATATATACATACATACTACATATATATAAATACTATATGCACTACATATATATATACACACTATACATAATTTCTCACACTTTTATGTTTTCTCTCTTCTATATATATGTTATACTATACATACAGCATATATACATATAGTATATATATTTCTATCTCTACACACACACATACACTATATATTATATATATATCATATATATGTATAAATTAAGGTTCATTCAAGTTTCTACAAACAGCAATATTTCCCATTTTATCATAATTGTACAATAATACACAGAGTGTAACACAATGGAATATTATTCTGTTATGAAAGAAGTTCTACTATCTGTACCTTGAATGAACATTGGGTACATGATGCTAAGTCAAGTAACTCAGATGCTGTATGATATCACTTATACATGGAATCTAAAAATGTCAAAACTCAGAAAAACAGAGGGTGGTTACCAGGGTCTTAGGATGAGCAAGACACGGGGAGATACTGGACACAGAGTACACACTTCCATTTAAAAGATTAACAAGTTCTGGGAACTAATATATAGCATCGTGATTATAGTTAATACTACCGTATTATGTACTTCAATGTTGCTAAGAGAGTAGATCTTAAGTGCTCTCACTATAAAAAAGAAATGGTAATTACTATGAGGGGATAGAAATTTTAGGTAGTGCTATGGTGGTAAATCATTTTGCAATATATAGATGGATCAAACTGACACACTGTACACCTTAAACAATATTCCATGTCAATTATATCTCAAAACTTGAAAAGAGAAAAAAAAAAAAAGAATCCCATCTCCAGCTGAATCAGCTTACAGGACAAGATGAATTAATAATTTATTATGTTTAGGTGACTTATTGTACATCAATAGACATAACAATATTTACCATAACCTGCAAAACCTTACTTGATCTGATCCTTTCATATTTCCATGATTCCCTCTCTTCACTCCCCCTATTCCAACAATACTGACTTCTTAACATTCCTTGGATAATATCAAGAATACTTCTACCTTAGTACCTGTGAAACTCTCTTCTCTCTGATTAAAATGCTCTTGCTCCATGAAATTATCTGTAGGGCTGGCTTCTTCACTCCCTTTAACTGACCTGTTCAGATGTCATCTTAACAAATAATTCTGCCTTTTTTACTTCTTTATAGAATTGATTATTGTATTTCATATTATGCTTTTACTTGTTTGTCTTAGTTTTTATGTACTAAAATACAAGTGCTATTAAGACAGGGCCCAGGACCACTTTTTTTTTTTTTTAAGTTACTGCTGCTATAGCCCTTGCAGCTAAAATAGTAGCTGGCAGATCAACATTAGTTTTTTAATTAGTAAGTTAATGATTTAATGGATGATGGATGGATGGATGGATGGAAGGATGGACGATTGATAAATAAATGAGTGAAAATCAGAGCTATAGGAAAGGCAATTACCAAAATTTCTGTTTTGCCCAACTGCATTATAAGACAGAAATTATTAATATAGAGAATACAAAAGAAGAACCTCAAGTGTGGGAAAAGGAAGAAAAGTTTATTTCCATATGTGTTAAATGTAACAATATTTTAGAACATCAAATTGTAACTTAGCAATTAAAAACAAGAGTCTCATGTACATTTACAGAACATAGATATGGTGATTTAAGGCATTACTATGGATGACTTTTCTGAGGAAGTTACCTTAGTCTATTCAGGCTGCAACAAAACTACTATAGATTGGGTAGCTTATTAACAACAGAAACTTATATCTCACATTTCTGGAAGCTGGGGTTCTAAGAGCAAGACACCAAAGGATTTACTGTCCAGTGAAAGTTCACTATCATGAGCAGTTATCTTTCATTTGTGTCATCATATGGGGGAAAGGATGAGACAGCGCTCCAGGGTCTTTTACAAGGGCAGAAATCCCATTTATAAGGGCTCAGTCAAGACTCAATCACCTCCCAAAGGCCCAATCTCCAAACACTACCACACTGGTGATACGTTTCAAAATATGATTTGGGGGGAGATACGAACATTCAGTATATGGCAGGAGTAAAATAGTTAAAAGAAGAAGACTTAGAATGGAATATGGAGAGGAAAGATGTTTAAATTATGGTGGAATATTAAGAGTCAAAAATAAAAGAATGATGGGGGAAACGTATTGAAGACAAGTAAAATCATGAAATATTACATGAGTTAATCAAAACTCAAATGGCAAAGGTTAGCATTTTGAGGTCCAGGGATCCTTACTCCATACCTTATATTCTTTTCATAACTAGACACATGTTTCTCTAGCTAAATCTAAAACCACAGTGACATTTAACAAACTGATATAGTGACAGTTGCAAAGAGCAAGGGTTGGCATAGCTTATGAATTGGAGGGGTATTCGTTCATAGGAGAGAGAGTAGAAGGGAATATTAATACAAGTGTCATTGGCTTTCCATAATTTCCTCAAATTATCCGGTGGACAAGGAAGAAAGCAAAACAAAAACAAAACAAAACAAAACAAAACCCAACTAAGTGAACAGAAAGCAAATGAAGTAATTGGGTATTGGTTGGGAGGTACAAGAAAAGTTTCAAAAAAAGCCCGAAATAGTAAATATATATTTTCAATGCGTAAAGCATTATATCCAGAAAGGTTAATGGAAATATTAGATTATTTCGATGTATAGAATTAGATCCCATATCCAGAGCTGAAAAGATTTAATATACCTTCACATGCCTCCAATGCCAGGCAATTAGTTGAAACCAAAATCAATTTGCTGAGAGCTGGGCTTTGTCTCAAAAACCCACTCATTCTGGCTAAACAATTGTAGCTGCATTCACTCTGTTGCTAGGAAAATCAGGAATAGCAAACAGTGATGCAAGATGCTTCCAAGGTTCTGTCCTTACAATTGCCTTACAAAAACAAAGAGTCCTCATTCATTTGTTGTTGTTATTGTTTTTGGTTCAGTCAGCATTGTGTTCCTAGGCTAATGGAACTCTTCTTTCCCTTAAAAAGCCAAAACAAATGTTCCCAAAAGGTGTTATTTTAAATTTGTTTCCTTTTTCTGTTTTATATCATAATGGTCTATTTTGCCATGATTTTTTTTCTTATGTTATTTTTTAACTTTTGCTATTCTGAGGATTTTAAAAAGGAAGCAAACTATAGAGTATAAAATGATGTTACCAAGGATAAAAAAAAAATACCAAGGATAGTTCTTGGCTGCACATATCGTAAATGGTTTATCACCTTGTAAACTTTTGAGGTTGGTGTGATTTTTGTTCAAAATATTTGACTTTAGTTCAAAACATAAGCTCAAGGAGTCAGAAAATAATGTTTATAGTTGTATATATTATTCTTGATCAGATTCTTTTAAATAAAGTTCTTTATCCTCTTTAGTGCCATTGGCACTTAGTACTTAGATACTAAAAGTGATTTTAGTGACAATTACAATGTGTGTGCAGGTATGGGTTTCCCCACACCACGTAATGCTCAGACACCAACTGGGTGTCCCATAATTTATTTACCCTGAGATAGCAGCAGATTCCACAGTTCAAGGACTCAGTCTCACATGACTGCTCTCTACATCTGTTGTCAATCACAAGCCCAACATTTCTAACTGGCTAGCTATAAATCAGGGGTATGCCTGATCTCTTCCTTGGGTTTAATTAATTTACTAGAACAGCTTAGGGAACTCAGGAAATCCATTTACTCACTAGATTATTGGATTATTACAATGGGTATTAAATAATACAAATGAAGAGATAAATACAGGTGAAGGGATAAATAGGATGAGGTCCTAACAAAAGGAGCTTCTGTCCTTTGGAGCTTGGGGCCCTGGATGGTGGCACAAGAAAGCACTTGGTTCACCATCCTAGAAGCTCTCCAAACTCAGATATAACTCAGGAATAGTCAGATGGAAGGTGTGTATATGGCAAGACCCGGGGAAAGGGCACAGAGTTTCCTCTTCCTCTCCAGACAGGTTGATTCTCCTTGCATCTCCAAGTGTTCACCAAATGCAGGGCTCTCTGAACTCCATCCATCTGGGTTTTTATGGAGGATTCATTTTATGGATGTGCTTGTGGGTTTTTATAAAGAAAGGATGCTGTTTCTGCATCTATTGACAGGATCATATGGTTCTTATCTTTTTTTTTAATGTGATGTATCATATGGATTGATTTGCAAATGTTGAACCAGCTCTGCAGCCCAGGAATGAATCCCACTTGAGCATGGTGAATAGTTCTTTTTATATGCTGTTGAATTCAAGTTGATAGAATCTTGTTGAGAATTTTTGCATCCATGTTCGTCAGGGATATTGACCCATAATTCTACTTTTTTGTGGGGTCTCTGTCTGGTTTGGGAATCGAAGTAATGCTGGCCTCATAGAATAAGTCTGGAAGCTTCCTTTACTTTTTATGTTTGGGGGCCGCTTGAGAAGGACAGTTATTAACTCTAATTTGTAAGTCTAGTAGAATTCCTCTGGGAAGCCATTGGGCCCAGGACTCTTATTTGTTGGGATATTTTTGATAATTGATTCAATTTCTGTACTAATTATGGGTGTGTTTAAATTTTCTATTTCTTCCCATTTGAGTTTTGGTAGTGTGTATGTGTCTAGGAATTTGTCTATTTCTTCTAGGATGTCCAGTTTGTTGGCAATTAATTTTTCATAGTATCCTCTGATAATTGTTTGTATATCTGAGCCACTGGTTGTGATAAGTCCAATTTCATTCATGATTTTTTTTCCTATTTGAGTCTTCTTATGTAGTCTATTTATGAAGGGCTGTTTTGTGGCCCAGTATGTGATCTATCTTGGACAATGTTCCATATGCACTTGAGAAGAATGTGTATTCTGCTGCTTTTGAATGAAAATTTCTGAATATATCTATCAAGTCCATCTGGTCCAGTGTATCCATTGTTTCTTTTTTTATTTTCTGCCTAGCTGGATGACCAGCCCATTGCTGTAAGTGGAGTATTAAAGTCTCCTGTAATTACTTCATTCTTGTTAGTAAGATTGCTTATGTTTGTGATTGTTTTGTATATTTCGGTGCCTTCAAATTGGGTTCATAAACATTTATAATTGTTAGCTCTTCTTGATGGATAGATACTGTAATTATGATATAATATCCTTCTTCATCTCTTGTTACAGCCTTTAGTTTAAAATCTAGTTTGTCTGATATAAGTATGGCTATTCCAGCTTTCTTTTGACTTCCAGTAGCATGATAGATCATTCTCCATCCCTTCACTTTTAATCTGAAGGTGCTCTCAGGTCTAAAATGTATCTTGTTTGGGCTCTTGGGTGGCTCTGTTGGCTGGGTGTCTGACTTCAGGTCAGGTCAAGATCTCATAGTGTGTAGGTTTGAGCCCTGTGTCAGGTACTGTGCTGACAGTTCAGAGCCTCGAGCCTGCTTCAGATTCTGTGTCTCCCTCTCTCTCTCTCTCCCCCTCCCCCACTTGCACTCTGTCTCTCTCTCTCTTTTTCAAAAATAAATAAACATTAAAAAATTTTTTTAAATAAAATAAAATTGGTCTTGTAAGGACAGCAAATAGATGGGTTTTGTGTGGGTTTTTTTTAATGTTTTATTTATTTTTTTGATACAGAGAGAGACAGAGCATGAGAGGGGGAGGGGCAGAGAGAGAAGGAGACACAGAATCTGAAGCAGGCTCCAGGCTCTGAGCTGGCTGTCAGCACAGAGCCTGACACGGGGCTCGAACCCATGAACGTGAGATCTGACCTGAGCTGAAGCCGGAGGCTTAACCGACTGAGCCACCCAGGCGCCCCTTGTGTGGTTTTTTTAATCCATTCGGATACCCTATGTTTTTCAATTGGAGCACTTAGTCTTTTTACATTCAGCATTATTATTGAAAGATATGGATTTAGAATCTTTGTATTATCTGTAGGTTTCATGCTTGTGGTGATCTCCCTGGTCCTTTGTCATCTTTGCAACATTCCAATCAGTTCCCCCCTTAGGATCTCTTGTATGGCTGGTTCAGTGGTGGTGAACTCCCTCAGTTTTTGCTTGTCTGGGGAAAACTTCATACCTCCTTCTATTCTGAATGGCAGCCTTGCTGGATAAATATTCTTGGTTGCATATTTTTCCTATTCAGCACATTGAATATTTCTTGTCACTCACTTCTGGCCTGCCAAATATCAGTGGATAGGTCTGCTACTACCCTTATGTGTCTACCTGTGTGGGTGAAGGCCCATTTGTTTCTAGCAGGTTTCAGAATTTTCTCTTTATCTTTGTATTTTTCCAGTTTCACTATATGTCATGCAAAAGATTGATTCCTGTTACATCTGAAAGAAATTCTTTGTGCTTCCTGGATTTTAGCATCTGTGCCTCCTGGATTTTAATGTTTGTTTCTATCTCCAGACTGGGGAAGCTCTCAGCTATAATTTGTACAAACATATCTTCTGTTCCTTTCTCTCTCTTCATTTTCTGGAACTCCTATAATACAGATATTATTAATTTCATTGACTCACTTAGCTTTCTAATTCTCCCATCATGGTCTAGAAACACTTTTATCTCTATTTTCCTCAGCTTTATCTTTTTCCATAATTTTATCTTCCATTTCACTTATTCTCCCCTTTGCCTCTTCAATCCTTACTGTTACCACCTCTAGTTATTTTGCATCTAATTTACAGCATTTTTTAGTTCATAATAACTATTTTTTAGTTCCTTGATCTCTGTAGCAAGGTTCTTTTCTGTCTTCTATGCTATTTTCAAGCCCAGTGATTAACCCTATAACTATTATTCTAAATTCTCAATCAGATATATTGTTTATATATATATAGATGACTTTTTTAGCTGTCATTTATTCCTGGAATTTCTTTTGAGGAGAATTCTTCATCATTTTGGCTTGTTTTCTGTCCCTTATGTGTTTTAAAAGTGTCCTGTACCTGCCAGCACTACTATATTAAAGAGGGGTCACACACTGCCCTTTAAGAGGTGTTTTATGGAATGTGTTTCCTGCTTTCTCTTCTTCCAACTCTGGATGCTTTATCTCTCTACTCCTAGTTATGTTTTGGACTCTCCACCAGGTGTGCTTTGATTTGTTCATTTAAGTAGCCCTGGGGAAAAAAAATTAAGGGGGTGATAGTGGTGAAAGAGGCTTTATCCCATATAAAGAGAGAAATGACGGGGGTGGGGGGAAGAAAAGAAAAGAAGATTGACCAGACAGAGAAACTATATGACTTAATCCAGAGAGAGGGAGAAGAAAGTAAAGAACGAGAAGTGTAGAGGATAGATTAAATATGTAATATATACACATACAAAATAAGAATTGTCCAAGAATTAAATCTGAAAATGCAAAACCTCTGGGTGCCTTGGAACTGGTAGCAGTGCTGGTCTGGATGAGCGGCTGTCTGGTTGGTCGGCATCAATCTCTGGTAGATACACAGTTACCAGGTGTGGAGGGGCATGGTTAGGTATAGACAGGTCCTGCCTCTCCTGTGGGCCCAACACCCTTCCCTGAAGTCCCACCTTGTTAGTGATGGGGAGAAAAATGGCAACCTCCCAGTCTCTCTTCCTGGGACGAAGTGTCCCCAAACACTCTGTTCAGGTCATCCTCACAGTTCTGTGTAGTCATGTGCAGAACAGTTTTGTTTGTTTGCTTCTTTGTTTGTTTGTTTGTTTGTTCTGCTCCACAGTCTCCCGCACCTACCTGGGCTCATCTGAGATTCAAACCTAGATGTCTTTTTTTTTAATAGTTTATTGTCAAATTGGTTTCCATACAACACCCAGTGCTCTTCCCCATAAGTGCCCTCTACCATCACCACCACCTCTTTTCCCCACTCCCCCTTCCCCTTCAACTCTCAGTTCATTTTCAGCATTCAATAGTCTCTCAAGTTTTCCATCGCTCTCTCTCCCCAACTCTCTTTCCCTCTTCCCCTCCCCCAGGTCCTCCATTAGGTTTCTCCTGTTTTCCTGTTAGACCTATGAGTGCAAACATACAGTTTCTGTCCTTCTCTGCCTGACTTATTTCGCTTAGCATGACACCTTCAAGGTCCATCCACGTTCCTACAAGTGGCCATATTTCATTCTTTCTCAATGCCATGTAGTACTCCATTGTGTATATATACCACATCTTCTTGATCCAGTCATCAGACGATGGGCATTTAGGCTTTTTCCATGTTTTGGCTATTGTTGACATTGCTGCTATGAACATTGGGGTACATGTGCTCCTATGCATCAGCATTTCTGTATCTCATGGGTAAATCCCTAGCACTGCTATTGCTGGGTCATAAGGGAATTATATGGATAGTTTTTTGAGGACCCTCCACACTGTTTTCCAGAGTGGCTGCACCAGTTTACATTCCCACCAACAGGGTAGGAGGGTGCTGGTTTCTCCACACCCTCGCCAGCATCTATAGTCTCTTCATTTATTCATTTTAGCCACTCTGACTGGCATGAGGTGGTA
>NC_043712.1:54779702-54796077 GCF_006229205.1 Suricata suricatta | reverse complement strand
TATGTGTCTGTTTTTGTGCCAATACCATACTATCTTGATGATGACAGCTTTGTAGTAGAGGCTAAAGTCTGGGATTGTGATGCCTCCCGTTTTGCGAACCTAGATATCTTAAGGCGCCAGCTCCACGTGCCAGGTTCCAGAGTAGTGCCCCTTCACCCCACTGATAAATGGCTTCCTCACAGTGTCCCATTGGCATGAACAAGGCTGGCCCCCACTCTTCCCTGGCCCTCAACTGGGATTCAAACCTCGATGTTTTAAAAGGTTCCACTCCACATACCCCAATTCCGGGGAAATACCATTCTGCCCCACCAATAAATGGCCTCTGACTGGCAGGTGCAAGCAAAGTCCTTTGTCCTTTGAACAGCTATATACCTTCTTCCCCATAGTACTTGAGGTAGGATATTGCTTTCTCTCACTGTGGACTGTACCTCTGAACTCGTTACTGAGACCTGGACTGGCTCCCCTCCTCCGCAGGTGTGCAAATAGGGCAGCTGGCCCTAGTCTGGAGAAAACCCGGAAGTTAGAGATTGAATCTATTTCTTTTTTTTCCGATCCGGGATCTGTGGTTTTTCTCTTGTTTAAATACAGTCCTCTACTTCCACAGCCTCTTTCTCTTTCCATTGTCTGTCTTCAGAAGAGGATCCCTCTCCTCCATGCCTATGCCTACTGTTTTCTCTCTTTTAGTTCACAATCATGCAACTATGGCCCTCCAGGTTGTTCCCATGGGCCCCTGGAGACATCTCTGTCACTCTGCAGCCTGGACTCTTGGAATTCAAAGTCCTTTGGCCTCAACACTGCTGTGTTTGAGGGACAAGAAAACTTCAGGTCCCTCTACTCCTCCATGTTGGATCTATCCCCTTTATAGGGATGATTGATCAAATCAGTATCCAGGCCTTCTCTCCTCCTGAGAGATTGGGGGATGGGATCCAAATGGGGGTTCATTTACATAATAAAAGGCACCTTATCACTCTCAGGAAATTCTGAGTGTTTTAGAAGCTATGATCAGGAACTGAGGGAAGTCCAAATATATTGGAGAAATACATTTTTGTCATTTCAATCATCAAAATATGCATTTCCTAGGAATCACAAATGCCAAATAATTTGTATTGCTTTGTGTAGCAATGTCTAGACAACAAAATATAAGGCAATAACACAGATTTAGGAATTAAGTAGACCTGAACTAGTAGCTCATATCCACCATATACTAGCTACATTCCCTTGGGACTGTTAACTTCAAATTGTTTTTCATTTGTAAAATGAAGATAACATCTTATATACCAGAATCCTTAAGATTAATAACAATATGTCAAATTCTTAGCACAGTACTTGCCACATAGTGTTAACTGTGTGTAAAAAATTGTGTTCCAGCATACTATTCATGTTTATGACTCCGAATAACCACTCATACTTATTTTGCTCCAATGCCTTGTTTGTTTCTTAAAGCCTTCAAAGTATTGCTTTTATATGCAAGGACATGAAAATCTGCATTAAAATGAGAGTCAGTGAAGCATAAGGTTTTCTCTGAAAGATGAAGGTCATAGGTTTTTCTTTTAGCACAAATTCAGGGGACACAGCTCTAAGCCAGAAAGGGCTCCATTGGTTTCCTCTCCGCTTTGAGTTTGAAGGAAAGCAGGCTTGTTACACAGAGGCATGTGCGCCACAGGGTTGGCTTGGCAGGCAAGCCTTTTGCTATTTCTGAAGCATATATGTTGCTTTCTGTTTCTAGCATACCAGAGGCTTTTCTCATTGCCAAAATTTCTCCTTTGTGAAACTCTATAGGAACCTGATGTAGTCTATGCTCAAAAGATAGCCAATGCAAAGCTATGAAGCTGCCATTGACTTCACAACTCCACTGGAGGGGGAAAAAGTTACAGGATGTCAGGCCATTTGTAAAATGTGATGCTTATACTATTACAAAGGGCAAAAAATTCAGCTTTTAAAATTCTCTCTGAGTATGGTAGGTCTGTGAGAGAATAGAAGATGCCATTGACAAAAGGCTAGTGGTCCTTTCTTGTTTTTCTAATCCCTTTACACTTTTCCTGACAGCATGCTATTGTTAGAACGACTGACTGGGTTTGGATTTCATTTAGTGGTTTCCCATCATACATCTCATTGCCAAGAAATAAGAGTGGACGGGCTTCGATTCTTTCATTAGAAACAACAACAACAATGAACCAGAAACACAATCATTTTTTGCTATCCTACTTATGAAAGCCTTGAAAGGAACATAAATTCTAGGAAATTATTAGAGGTTTTCTGTGAAGAAATTTTAGAAATCATGAGCCTGCTCTTATGAAAGAGATGGGGTTCTGGAGTGGTGAGGGTTCAGAACTGATGGAGGAGAAAGAATTCTTGAGATGTCCTTGGTGCAAAAGACCTTGGGTGGGCTCCGGGAAACTGTTTCTATAGGTTTCTGGAGAATAGGCTAAGTTTGTCTTTTTCTTGTAATTTACTAAGACATTTATAAACTGACGGAGACTAGTGTCCTGCGTGACTGTGATCTCCATCAGTTAACTATTCCCCCCACCCTTCTCTTGGCTTTAGGGCAGCCAGGAATGCCTGAGGAATATCACACATATCTCACTTGGTGGAGGGGAGGGTCGTTTGTGGGGTGTCAGCTTGCCTTATGCTCCCTCATCAAAATCATTATGTAAAAGTTTAGCAGTCATTTACTGTGGTCTTTCATCTTCAATTAACAGCATATTGTGTAGATGTATTTTGTATTAGTTAAGGTACTGAAAAAGCTGCTATAATAAAAACAGCACCAAAATGTGAAGCTTTAAAAGAGATTGGTGTTGGGGCGCCAATGGGGATGAGTAAAATATAATGGCCAATGGACTTGGTATTTGAGGTCATGCAGGGACTGAGAACCCTTATATATTCCTCCTCTGCCTTTGCTCAGGATGTTAGATGTGTCTAACCAGGATTGGTTCCCATTCAGGAAATAGGAAGGGAAAATCACATTACATTAAAAAAAAAAAAAAAAAGGAGGGGCACCAGGGTGGCTCAGTAGGATTACTGATTCCAGCTCAGGTCCTGATCTCACTGCTTGTGAGCTCAAGTCCTTTATTGGGCTCCACACTAGCAGTGCTTAGGATTCTGTCCCTTCTTTTCTCTCTGCCCCTCCCCACTTGCTCTCTATCTCTCTCTCAAAATATAAATAAGTAAAAGGAAGACAATGGCTATTGGGAATATTTGGCAATCTTCATTATGATTATGGTTGGAGCATTTCTCCTAGGAAATTTAACTGCGGGAGTATTCCCATAGGAATATTTTCCTAGGAATAGTTAATTGTGGAATAACAGGTTGTAGTAGTCTGGAATGTTTAAAGGGACAAACTTTTAAATTAGTAGGCTGACAGACTCTACGGGCTTGATAGGCTTCTTCCCAAGTTTCCTCTTAAACACACAAAAATGAAAAGGTTTAGTGTAATTAAAGAAAAAGGACATAAGAAGGACATATGTAAAACTTTATTCTGAATTTAAACAAATGACATTGTTGATAGAGATGAATTTAAATGTATATTCTTGAACCACACATCACATGCAACTACAGACTTATGAAGCAGAACAGACATCCAAAACTAAAACAGGAAAAACATATGATACCAATAGTATACCACATTCAACTGCAATTGTACCAAGCCAGAATAGTTGCAATGAATAGAAGACAGTAGGAAAAGACTATGACTATACATCTGACTTTATCAAACTGTGAGAACTAGAAGCTAAAATTTAAGAGAGAAAAAAAAAAACCCCAGACAGTTTTCTCTCAAGTGCACAGAAGTTCCCATTTATCCCATCAGTACTAAAAGTTCTGTCTCCCATCTTTGTCAACAGCTCTTTTCTCACCGGCACTGGGAAACAGCCAACATGCATCACTGCAAAAAGTAGGCATATGCAGCACTTCCTTGCTCCCTGAAACATTGCATATTGTAGGGAAAGTACCATGAAAAGTGCTGAGACTAAGCTTAGCATGCTATGATTCAGGCACTCACGAACTATAGTGTTGAAATGACAACTTCAAACTGCATCTGACTTCCTCACTCAATCATTAATCTAAAAACAGGAGAAAATAAAAAAAATAAATAAATAAAAATAAAAACAGGAGAAAATGAGACCTAAAGTGAGGCCAGTAAAACAATTCAAATGACTCTGAACACAATTTACAAATATTTTCCTGCAAATAGGGACTTTATACATCAACTTGACCATCTTATTGAAATGTGAAAAGTGGAAGTTGTTACCACATGTATGGTGGCAACTATGCAGTGGGAACTACAAGACTGCAGAGATTTCCTGAGCTCAAAAATGAAAAAAAGAAAAAAAAAACAAAAAAAAACAAAACCCAACAGCAGACCTATGAGCAGAAACTAGAGAAGAGGAAGCAATGCCTTGACGATTTGGAAAATGCTCATATTTTTTAAAAAATTCTTTCCATACATGACTAGGAAACTATAAAGAAAGAACTCTTGAAATAAAAGCAGAGATGCTTTTTTGGAGGTGGAAATTGGGAGGGAGAGAAAAGAGGAAGAAAAGGAGAGAAGAAAGACTGAAAACACAAAATAAACATGAAAAAATCTTTGGAGATAATAAACGTTGAGGTAAATAAAATGATTGAAGAACACATTTAATAATCTCACTCACAATGAACATGAAAGTTAAAAGAAAATAACAGATGAATGATAAAAAGTGACAGACATTCTAACAAGATGAAAGACATCCTAAGAATTACACATTTTCAGTGGAAGAACCTATGAGTAATGGAAATGAAGCCAATAATCCCAAATTATAACTACTACCATGTATGAATCATTTATGATTTGCATCTACCATTATCTCATTTAATCCCCAGGAAACGTCTATAACATACTGTCTTATATCTATTTAACAACTGATTAGTTGAAGCTTGCAGGGAATTTTGAATAACTAGCCACAGAGTTAGTAAGAAGTAGATTCTGTAGATCCCGCTGGTCCACTTCTAGAGGTGATGTAGTTTATAATCACCATCAGGGAGCTGAAGAAAAAATAGGAGTTCAAAATTTGAATGAGTTTAGCATTTTACAGGAGAAAAAAATTACAAAAGCATTTCTCTCTCTAGGTATATCCTGGGGAGGAAAAATGTTTGAATTTCAACAAGTTAAAACAACAAAAACAAGTCCAGAATAATCTACAAAGAAAGTATTTTTGCTACAAAAATAATAATCAGATAAGTAAAAAGAGGGACTGGATTTAGAATACTATTTCTTGTTGTAGATTGGAAGACAACACTGGAATTTTGAGAGAGAAAGCTTAGGATCTAAGAGACCCATACTTGACAACTTGTCTTTTACATGTAAACACCTCGGAGAAAAATGCTGTTTCACAAGAACTCTGACAATATCCTGGCCTATGTAAGATTATTCAAAGAACTAATCTAATCAAACAAATATCAATCAAACTAAGGATCACAATGGAAAAGTTCTTATGATAGAGTACCATTAAGGATTTAAAAAAAAAAAAAAACCACTACACCCAATGTGGGGCTTGAACTTACAACCCCAAGAACAAGAGTTGCATTCTCTACAAACTGAGCCAGTGTGGCACCCCTGACAGAACAAGCCTAAAAAACAACGGATTGAGAACATGAATGAATTTTAATTACCTCTCCTTGTTTAAAGAGCAGGGACATGCTATTAAGCTGCTTTGGCTTTTAGGCATGGTTCTGGTTTTCCCAATTAATATTTTCATTGTTTTCTCTTTTTCTATGATAGTTCAGCAACAGGCTCAAAGTAAGAGTTCAAAAAATATGTTTGGTAGATTATTATTAATGAACTGCATTTCCCTGAGGATGAGTCTGTCAAATACCAATATGAATTCCTCCTTTCGTTTGAATGTTTATAAGGAAAACTCTGAAATTCTCCTATGTATGCATCATTTAATAATTGGTTTCAACTCATCAAGATGTGTTGGTTCAGATTGGGACTTTTTAGTGCTATTTGATTGATACCCATAAGGGCCCTTGAAATCAATGGATAAGACTTTTAAAAACACCTTTCTTGAAATACTTATCTTTGCTTAGGATTTGGTATTCTCCATTAGTCCTTCCTGATCATGTTCACCACGGCTGCCATGAGATGTATGTTATTGTTTGGTGAGTCACGAGGTATGACACTTGCTGGGAGGAGACTGAAATGGATGACTGAGCAATGTATATATAGTACAAGGTAAAACGTGTGTGTGTGTGTGTGTGTGTGTGTGTGTGTGTGTGTGTGTGTCTAAGATCATGCTCCTTTGTTCTGAGCATGAGAACGGCACTGGCCCTATGCCACTGACAGACACTCTAAGCACAGTAAAGTTGTAGCCGTATTGATCTCCGTGTTTCTATTATTCACTAAAATGCAGAAGACATCACGACCCTTAGTGTAGTTGTGAAAGCTTGGCATTGGGTACGGGTGAGAAGAGATCACAGCACACAAACAGTACAGAAAGATCGACAATGAGCACTGAAATTAAATGTTAAAATAATTCCATGCTTATTTGTAAAGCATATAATATATACGGATTATTAACTGAATGGAAAATTATCTTAAAGTCTTCATGTAGTAAATGAAATATTGGAGTACAAATTAATATTTTTTGTCTAGGCCTATAATTGAATGTTATGTTAACTTAGATAAAGGAAGTACTAGCAAAAGAAAGTAAGCCCACTACAGTACCTTGAAAGTGATAAATTTGCACTGTATTTATTCATTAGAGATCTATAAATATGTTTCTATTTAATATATTGAAAGGCAGCTATTGTTTTCAAAATAACATTTATGATGTCCACACTACCTAGAAAAAACACAAGGAAACAAAGCATAGTTTCTGTAAAGAAAGTCAAAAGAGAAGGAAACATAAAAAAATAGGATAAAATGAGCAAGCATATTGCCAAACAACTGGTAAATATTAAACAAGAATTACACGTGGGTTGATGATGTTAAGCTTTAGCCCTGTATTCCTGGAAAATAGTAACAGTTAAGAAATGCTCCACCACTTTATATTCTAGAAAAATAATTCACAGCAAAGAATCATCTTTTCCCATATGATTTAGATGACACCACTGTGTAGCCCCTTGTTAATCTACGACAAGGCAAGGCACAGATGCTTCAAATCCCCATTCTCTGTCTCACAAATGATTAGCTGAACTATCTGTCCCCCTGAAACTAGCCAGATACAGAGATAAATATTCCCGGTTTTACTGAGACTCCTTGAATATAAAGCAATCCCAGCTAGAAATTTACCCCACACATGATTTTCTACACCTCCCTATCAATGTCTAAGGTGAAAACCTTCCTCTGAGACATTCTGATCTTCATATCTGGGATTTTATTCTTATAGTAGGAGTCCGAATGAAATTAATTTCCGTAGCTTTTTTTTTTTTTTGACAGTTCTGTGTCACAATATGCCTGGGACTGGAAGTCCCATCCACTTATGTATCTCTATCTTCCCAACTTGGGTGTAGAGGCCTCTGGAGCCCCTTGTGACCCACATATTGGATCCTGCAGTGAGTTCACCTCCTGACTCATGTTGCAGACACTTGTCCATGGAAACACAGAAAGGATTTTAAGTTTAATTCTTATTTTTTAATTTTTCATTTTAATTCTTTAATGCTCTTTTGGTTTTAGTTTTGTTGCCGATGTTTAAAAATTTATTGTTTTAATGTTTATTTATTATTGAGACAGAGAGAAACAGAGCATGAGTGGGAGAGGAGCAGAGAGAAGGAGAGAGAGGGAGACATAATCTGAAGCAGATTCTAGGCTCTGGGCTGTTGATGCAGAACCTGGTGGGGTGTGGGGGGAGGCTCGATCCCATGAACCATGAGATCATGCCCTGAGCTGAAGTCAGATGCTTAACAGACTGAGTCACCCAGGTGCCTCATTTTGCCACCAATTTTTTGTTTAACCTTGTAACTAAGGGAAACTCCAATTCACTTTTCAACCCCCTTCAAAATCTCTGTGAATTAAATATTTCACCACTACAGCAACAGCTGACTTCATCAACTTCATTTGGCAGAATTTTACTCAGGATTGTGTCTCAAAACACCAGTGGACTCCTCCTTCACCTTCAGCAAACTCAATACCCTCTCTTTCCTAAAAACTCACACATACTATCCCTAGACCTTTTCTCACTCAATATTCCTCTTTACTCTAGTTTCCCTTGTTTGCTTTCAGCTGTATTTTTCCTCATTACCCTTTGCTGGCTCTACTAAATCGCTCCGCTTTCCAATTTTCCATCCTAACTTGCCTTATGGCTTTTCCCCTCTTGTGATGAAAGATTAATGGCCTGAGCACCCATCTGAAGACCTTATTCCTTGGTCTTACTCAGATTTGCAAGACTTCCCAGAACCCTGTAAGAATAGAAAATAATTTAGTAATCAATTCAGGCTGTTCCTCAGGACATATTTTCCCAGGCTCCATAATTTATATCCACTTGTGCAGCTGCTAGTGGGCTCAGGAGATAGACCATCAAAGAAGTTAGAATATGCCTAAAGCTTATATACAGGCTACAATTACAGGGGAGATGATTATTTATTGGATGCAAGATTACAGACAATAAAGAGATGAATCCAACTCTAGTTATAGACATAGATTATAATGTATTTGGAAGAACTACGGTGGATTTGCTCTCCATAACTGAATCACTTCTACCATTGACATTAGTTTTGTTAAGAGCTTACAACAAAAATTAGAGAGATTATGCAAAAAAAAAGTAAATTGATGGAATATTCCTATCTCTGAAATACATACACTAGCTCAACACTGTGGGGACTCCATATGGAAAAAGCTGAACAACACAATGCAAATTTGTGCCTTTATTTGCAATTTAAATATTTAGAAGGAAACAAATCAGCAAAATCTCCCTACAAAATCCCTATAGGTAGAGGAACACTCGTAGATGTTGTGAAAAAAAGGGGAGGATGGAATAGGACCTGTTCTTAAAACGCAAAAGGAAACAAGAGTCCAAAATCTGCCTCCCCAGTGATCTTTCTTTGGGCAACCATCCCCCTTGTCTCCAACTAATCCTCAATAGGCAAGGGGAAAGAATCACCCCCATAAATGGATACCCTTCCATTTTCCTTAAGGGCATAAGAACAACACATTGTTCTTGTTCTCCCACAAGTGTCCCTTGGAATAGGCAAATTGTATATGTGGTGGACTTGATAGTCAATTTGCCCTGTGACTTGACTTTACCTAAGATGCTTATATCTCACTAGGACTTCTCATTACCCTGGATGGTTTTGTGCTTAACCCTACTGTCCCAGTAGCCTGGGAAAATATACACTTTCCAATTGGAATATCTGTATTCTTCACTCTACCCAGTATCTCTACCTCCACATCTGTACCTGTTTACCCTTTAATGTCTTTGACTGACCATAAGACAATTGCTTATGGAATTAGCAATTATTCCAGAAGCTAAAGGGAACACTGACAAAGGTACTAAGATAATCACTGCCCAAGAACCCAAGAAAATTTTTCAATTACCGGCAGGCATTCCTTTACTTAACCTCCTTTACAATCAGAACCTCTGTTTAAAGAATTTAAGACATTTAATGAAATTTAAGGTAACAGCTGTTACCATCTGAGGCTGAACAACATAATAGGAAATAAATTGGACAGTTTGGTTTTTTTTTCCTATTCTGATACTCTGGATATTCAGATGGCCCCTGATCTCTCCTTGGACCCTCACCTAAAATATAGTCCACAGTCTACATAATATAACATATAATAATACAGAAATTCTTATTTTTTAATTTTTTAAAGTTTATTTATTTATGAGAGATAGAGACAGCATGAGTAGGGGAGGGTAGAGATAGAGGGAAATAGAGCCTCTGAAGCAGGTTCCAGGCTCCAAGCTGTCAGCACAGAGCCTGACGGTGGGCTCAACCTTACATCAACCTTACAAACCGTGGGATCATGACCTGAGCCAAAGTTAGATGCTTAACCAACTGAGCCACCCAGGTGCCCCAATACAGAAATTCTTAAAGTTCCTTTTCACAAATATTGGTGGAGCTTCAGTTCTCATTTTAATATCATAACCTCAATTGTGCCATCTGTCAGAAACATAACCATGCTAAAAATATAAAGGTGGGCTAAGTACAAGAGCCAGCTTTTATATGGATTTAAATTTCAAATTGAAATTATAAGCTGTATATTTGTGTCTGTCTGTATATTTATGTATGTGTATGTATGCATGTAATATATGTAATATAATATATGTATTATAATATATGTATTATGTAATATATGTGTGATATCATCCTCTTTTTAATGATAATATCAAACAAAATGATAAAATCCCTTAACAGAGATTTAGTCTGATTAGCTTAAAAATAAAATAAATGGAATATTCTTAAATTTTTCAGAAATTAAGGAAGCTTAACTAATATTTTTAAGGTATAAAGAAGGTATTCTTAGAGAAACAAAAAAATGTTTTAAGAATTCAAGTTCAGGGGCACCTGGGTGGCTCAGTCGTTTGAGTATATGACTTTGGCTCAGGTCATGATCTCACAGTTGGTGAGTTCCAGTCCCATGATTGCTTTGGGTTCTCTGTTTCCCCTTCTCTCTCTCTGCCCCTCTCCCACTCACACTCCTTCTCTCTCTCCAAAATAAATAAACATTAGAACATTTTTAGACATACCTAAAGTTCAGATAAATTTAGGTATGTCTTTGTCCAACAAGACTCAATATTGTTTTAACAAAACCAATTATGTCTTCTGTGTTAAATACAAGTATAGATTTATATTGTACTTGGGCATGTCTTCAAACAAAAACAAGGGCATTTGTATAGGTTTACTAATAAAATAAGCTAGGATTACTCATACTAAATGTTTAAGATGATGCAAAATATAAATTTATGTTAAAGCAAATTGAATCATTCATCTGACAAACTTTAATTCAGCAGTAATTAAGTTTTATAGTATGTCACCTGAAAATAGTTTCCAAGTTCTGTGGGTAACTTAAAATCTTTGACTTAGGCTACAGTAAATTAATGAGTAGTCATTACATACCTAGATTGTTTCCAGGAAATAAATACTGATAAAATACTGAAGCATAAATTTCAGTTTATACACTTCCCCCTAATTTTTTGGTACAAAAAGGCTGTGTATGTTGGATCTGAAGCAAGTATATGGCTATGAAAATTGTGTGATATATATTCATGGTCTCTGCTAGTCTGCCACAAAATTCTGCTGTACCATAAAAGTTCATAATTATCCACCTCATATTTTTATCAGGGAAATAGAAATTACTGTGATTAAAAGTGATAATCATAAATGATAAAAAGATTCTACTAAAAGCAATAGTGATAGAGAGGAAAAATTTTTATGCAATCTATACAAGGTGTGTTTTTGTCAGGGAAAAAGAATAATTTTGTTTTAAAGTAAAGTGACGTTTTTTTTGAGAATGAGAAAAAGGGAAATGTATGACAAGAATACATAAAGTTTTAGATGATTCATGGATACAAAATTTCATTTGTCATGGTCAAAGCTAGCTGAAGTTTGGTAGATTTATTAAGATGGTCTGAAAAAGAGCTTTAGTTTAAAAATTACACTGATGCAAAATTAAGATTAGGTTTTCCATTTGTAAAAATGACAAAATTTTCTTGGATTATTGGTCTTTCCTTAATGAGAGGTTTAAAAAGGTTTTTCTTTATTTTTTGAAAAATTGGCCCAAAAGGCAATGATAACATGATATCAGAATAATTAACTGTGCTTTAATATTGACTTTATCAAATCCTTGATTATTTAAGAGAACAAAATTTCTCACTTTTGAAAGATATGCTTCTGTATAATCATGTTACTATGTTTATTTTTTAAATACTTTATCTTCATAGTTAAATAGCTAGCTGAGAATTGTTACTCACTAACCCAGGATCCTATTTATTCAAGTGCATAAACTTCCTAACAATGTTTAATATTTTGCCATCCCAAAAAGCAAATTATACACCCCAAACTGTCTTTGAGATCTCCCAGGGCCTTTAATCTCTTACCTGGTTAAAAGGAAAAAAAAAAGAAAGAAAAAAAGAGAACTGCTACAAGTAATTTTATTTTCTATGTTGTGAGTTCCATAGGAAATATTGTCAAATCAGAAGAGATGCTTAGCCTTCCCTATGTTAAATCTGTATGGATAAATTATTATTAATATAACAATTACAGAAATTTTATGTTGTATAAGATGTTCCTAGGGAATCATCAGTGTCCTTGCTGTTCATGGTGTTTCTATTTATAAAAGTCCTGGTGCTGCTTTGATCAATATTATATAAAAATATGGTATTTTCCAAAATGGATTCAGTTATTCCCTTAGAATGTTTACTACGTTGTGATTTTATTTTTTTAATTTGACTCCAGTATGTTCCAGGCCAATGAATTTCAATAAGGGAGTCACATCACATACCTATGAAGTTTTATTGATTTACAATTGTTTAGAATCCTCCCCTGACTTACTAAATCTCTTCACTTGATGCTCTTGATCTAACTATAAATGTTTGCAATATTCGTAGCATATTATGACTCAGGACTATTAGATGTTACATCTGAAGATTATCTTCTTTGTAAAGATTTTGTTTATCCATTTCTATAATATAGATGTAATCACTGTTTTTTGAAACTAGGCTTCATCTTCATGCTTATAGTTATTTTGTCTAACTTGTTTGCATTGCCTATTTTGTTTCGTATGCTATAGAAAAGACCAAATTACTTTGCCAGCTGAATAATTTGTGTAAAGAACTTGCATCAGATATTTCACTTTTCAAAATTATTAGTAATACGTTGACTACAGCCATTAAGTCTTTTGTCATGTACAGATAGATATTTGTTTACTCTGATGCTTCCCTGAAAGGGCGGGCTGGCTAATCTGCCAAACAGACTCAGGGCCACCGGTCTATGCTAGACACTCAGCCTCTCTTTATTGCCATAGCCTTAAATAAAGTCATTCTTGCTTGTTTAAATGTGGTGCAATTTTTACTTTGATAAGACATAAGATCAATTATGAAGGCAAAGCTTATAAAGCCCTGTTGGGAAAACGTTTGTGGTTCCTAAATAGGAGAGTTCTAACTTTATAGGTGAGTAAGGCAGGTTTTTCTTGGAAGGCTCAGGAAATTTAGGATATTTGGGGGTCTCAAAAAGAATTTGCCCAATCTCTAATTACTAGAGGTGAAATAGATAGTTCTAGGGTTAGCTTCCTAACCTTGAGAAGTTTAAAAGCCCATTCTGAGATTTCTTATGAAAACTTAGAGCAAAGCAAACTTTAAAAGGCCTATGCGGTAAATCACCATGCTTCTTCACCTATGTAAAAATATCAGTCCAAACTTAATGAAATTCGCTTTATTTTATGATCAAGAAAAATATTTCTTTGAGATTCGCTTTGATGAAAATGAAGGGAGACTATAAATTAAAAAATATTTAAAAAAACAGTAACATCCTTTAGGTAGATTTTGATCATGTTCATCGTCTTTGTGCTATTTCATACTTCTCTGTAAATTTCAGGTAACTGATGGATATGCAAATGGACTTCCTCTCCCACCGTGGAAAACTCAGTTGTTGTTTCTTTTTAATTTGACTTTATAAAAAATCCATCTAGTTATTTATTATTGTGAGAACACATGCATTCCACTTTAGCAAATTTCAGTCAAACAAATCATACAATATTATCAACTATAGACACCATGTTATACATTCAATCCTCAGAACTCACTCATGTTATTGCTGAAATATGTACCCTTTTACTAGCCTCTGCTGTTTCCCCAACCACACAGTTCCTGGAAACCATTATTCTACTTTCTCCATAAGATCAACTTTTTTTCTTTTTAGATTACACATAAAAAGTATATCATGAAGTATTTATCTTTCTCTGTCCATCTTATTTTACTTACAGTAATGCCCTCCATATTTATCTCTATTGCAAATGTTAGGATTTCCTACTTTTTAAACACCCGGACACAAGTTGTTTCCAAAGTTTGGCTACTGTGAACAATTGTGCAAAGAACATGGGAGTGCAGATATCCCTTCAAGAGCCTGATTTCAATTCTTCTGTGTATAGACCCAGAAGTGGAATTGCTAGATCATATGGCAGTTGTATTTTTTAAATGTTTATTTATTTATTTTGAGAGAGAGAGCATGAGCAGGGGTGGGACAGAGTGAGAGGGAGAGAAAGAGAACCTTAAGCAGGTTCCATGCCCAGTGCAGAGCCCAACACAGGACTCAATCTCATGACCCTGAGATCGTGACCTGAGCCTCTGATCATGACTCTAGCAAAGAGTCTCATGCTTAACTGACCAAGCCGCCCAGGGGCCCGAGTTCTGTTGTTAACTTATTGAGAAATCTACATATTGTTTTCCATAGTGATTATACCAGTTTAAATTCCCACAGTGTACAAGCATTCCCTTCATTCCACATTCTTACAAACATTTGTTATCTCTTGTCTTTTTGATAATAGACATCCTAACAAGTGTTACGTAATATCTCATTGTAGATTTTGTTTATATTTCCTTATTGAGGAGAAATATTGAATAACTTCATGTACCTGTTGGCCATTTATATGTATTTTTTGATTGGAAAGCTGTCTATTCAGGTCCTTTAGTCATTTTTAATTGAATAATTTTTTCTAATGAGTTATAGGATATTTGATATAATTTGGATAGTAACCCATTGATGCCGTATCATTTAGAAGTATTTTCCCGCATTCTATATGATCTTTTCATTTTGTTGATGGTTTTCTTTACTGTGCAGAAGGTTTTTAGTTTTAGTTTCACTTGTTTATTTTTGCTTTTGTTGCCATTGTTTTTTTGTGTCACCTCAAATAAATCATTGCCAGGATAAATATTATTATCAAGGAATTTACCTCCTATGTTTGCCTCTAGGAGTTTTATGATTTCAGGTCTTACCTTTAAGTTTTAAATCATTTTCAGTTAATTTTTTGTGCATGGTCTAGTTTTATTCTTTTGCAAGTGGATATCCTGTTTTCCCAACTTTCCCAGTTTTACTCATTGTATATTCTTGACTCCTCTATTTAAAATTAATTGCTCATATATGCATTGGCTTATTTCTGGGATCTCTATTATACTTGACTGATCTGTGTGTCTTTATACCAGTACCATACTGTTTAAATTACTATAGCCTTATAGAATAGATTGATCCTTGATCATTCCTGAACATAGAGGAAAAAATTTGGCTTTTTAGTGTTGATTATCTTATATATGGGTTTCTCATACAAGACTTTCGTTGTGTTCAAGTCTGTTCCTGCTTTACATATTTTGTTAAGATTTTTTTTAAATCATAAAGGACATTGCATTTTGTCAAATGCTTCTTTGCATTTGTTTAGGTGATATCATGATTTTGATCCTTCATTTTGTCAATATGGTATATCACATTTACTGTTTTAAAATTTTCCCTCCATGGAATATCCCACTTGATTGTGATCCTTTTAATATACTGTTGAATTTGGTTTGCTAATGCTTTGTTGAGGGATTTGGCATCTCTGTTCATCTATGTTTGTGTTTATTTGAAATATTGGTTTTGTATGTCCTTATCTGCTTTGCTATCAGAGTAGTGCTAGCCCTTGAAAAATGTATTTAGAATTTATCTCTCTTCTTGTATTATTTGGAAGAGTTTAGGAAGGATCTAATTTATTTATTTATCTTTAAATAGCTTATGTCAAATTGGTTTCCACGTAACACCCAGTGCTCTTCCCCACAAGTGCCCTCCTCCATTACCACCACCTCTTTCCCCTCTCCCTCTCCCCCTTCAACCCTTGGTCCTTTTTCAGTTTTCAGTAGTCTCTTGGGTTTTGCATACTTCTCTCTCCCCTACTTTCTTTCCCTCTTCCCCTCCTCCTGGCCCTCTACTAGGTTTCTCCTGTTCTCCTGTTAGACCTATGAGTGCAAACATATGGTATCTATCCTTTTCTGTCTGATTTATTTCGCTTAGCATGACACCCTCGAGGTCCATCCACTTTCCCACAAATGGCCATATATCATTCTTTCTCATTGCCATGTAGTACTCCATTGTATATATATACCACATCTTCTTGATCCATTCATCAGGTGATGGACATTAAGGCTCTTTCCACGTTTTGGCTCTTGTTGACTGTGCTACTATGAACATTGGGGTCCATGTGCTCCTATGCCTCAGCACTTCTGTATCCCTTGGGTAAATCCCTAGAAGTACTATTGCTGGGTCATAGGGGAGTTCTATGGATAGTTTTTTGAGGAGCCTCCACACTCATTTCCAGAGCGGCTGCCCCAGTTTACATTCCCACCAACAGTGTAGGAAGGTGCCCGTTTCTCCACACCCTCGCCAGCATCTATAGTCTTTTGATTTGTTCATTTTAGCCACTCTGACTGGTGTGAGGTGGTAT
>NC_043712.1:54775819-54779602 GCF_006229205.1 Suricata suricatta | reverse complement strand
AGGGTTTTGATGGTTTCCTGTCTCACATTCAGGTGCTTCAGCCATTTTGAGTTAATTTTTGTGTATGGTGTAAGAAAGTGGTCTAGTTTCATTCTTCTGCATGTTGCTGTCCAGTTCTCCCAGCACCACCTGCTAAAGAGGCAGTCTTTTTTCCATCACATACTCTTTCCTGCATTGTCAAAAATTAACTGGCCGTACATTTGTGGGCCTAGTTCTGGGTTCTCTATTCTATTCCATTGGTCTATGTGTCTGTTTTTGTGCCAATACCATACTGTCTTGATGATGACAGCTTTGTAGTAGAGGCTAAAGTTTGGGACTGTGATGCCTTCCGTTTTGGTTTTCTTCTTCAATATTACTTTGGCTATGCAGGGTTTCTTGTGGTTCCATACAAGTTTGAGGATAAGCTTGGAGACGAACGCTGGTGCAATTTTGATGGGGATTGCATTGAATGTGTAGATTGCTTTGGGTAGTAATGACATTTTCACAATGTTTATTTTTCTGATCCATGAGCATGGAATGTGAATGGGATCAGTTTCTTGATTTCTCTTTCCACTGCTTCATTATTGGTATATAGGAATGCAACCAATTTATGTACATTGATTTTGTACCCTGCAACTTTACTGAATTCATTGATCAGTTCTAGAAGGCTTCTGATGAAGTCTGCAGGGTTTTCCATGTAGAGTATCATGTCATCTGCGAAAAGTGAAAGTTTGACTTCTTCTTTGCCAATTCTGATGCCTTTTATTTCCTTTTGTTGTGTGATTGCTGACGCTAGGACTTCCAGCACTATATAAAACAACAGTGGTGAGAGTGGACACCCTTGTTGTGTTCCTGTTCTGAGAGTTTTTCCCCATTGAGGATGATATGAGCTGTGGGCTTTTCATAAACTGCTTTTATAATGTTTAGACAAGTTCTTTCTATTCCGACTTTCTCAGGCATTTTTATTATCAAAGGGTGCTGTATTTTGTCAAATGCTTTTTCTGCATCTATCGACAGGATCATATGGTTTTTATTTTTTCTTGTTAGTGTGATGTATCACATTGATGGATTTGTGAATATTGAACCAGCTCTATAACCCAGGAATGAATCCCATTTGATCATGATGGATATTTCTTTTCATGTGCTGTTGAATTCGATTTGCCAGTATCTTGTTGAGTATTTTTGCATCTGTATTCATTAAGGATATTGGTCTGTAGTTCTCTCTTTTTTTTTTTTTTTTTTTTTTTTTTGCTGGGTCTCTGGTTTGGGTATCAAGGTGATGCTGGCTGCGTAGAATGAGTTTGGAAGTTTTCCTTCTATTTCTATTTTTTGGGATAGTTTGAGAAGAATGGGTATGAGCTCTACTTTAAATGTCTGGTAGAATTTCCCTGGGAAGCCATCTGGCCCTGGGCTTATTCATTGGGACACTTTTTATAACGGCTTCAATTTCTTCACTGGTTATTGGTCTATTCATGCTTTCTATCTCTTCCAGTTTGAATTTTGGTAGTGCATGTGCATTTAGGAATTTGTCCACTTTTTCTAGGTTGCCCAGTTTGTTGACATATTTAAATGCTAGGTAGAATTCACCAGTGAGTCCAACAAACAAGTCCAGGACCAAATGTCCTCACTGGTGAATTCTACCTAGCATTTAAATTAGAGGGGAAGGATCTAATGTTAATGCTAGGTAGAATTCACCAGTGAAGCCATTTGGTCCTGGACTTCTGTTTGTTGGGAGTAATTTACTAATTCAATCTCCATACCAGTAATCGTTCTGTTAGATTTATCATCTACAGTGTTTGTACTACAAAGGTACCCAGACATAGAAATGAGATAGTCTGACCTTTAAATCTGGAATGCTATTCTTAATACAATAGGATGAATAAAATCAATTTAACTACTTGTTTGATTTGTATCTTTAATGGTGTTAAATTTACCATCAAAGACAGTTTCAGATGCTGGGGTTGATTTTAACTAGCTATATGATGTTGTCATCATGTCATTAATAATTTACCATTTGTTATATTACATGTAAGATTTTTGTAAATGCCCTTATCAAGATGAGGGAGCTTCGGGACTTCTGGGTGTCTCAGTCAGTTAAGCGTCTGACTTTGGCTCAGGTCATGGTCTCATGGTTCATGAGTTGGAGGCCGGTGTCAGGCTGTGTTGAGAGCTCAAAGCCTGGATCCTTCTTTGAATTCTGTTTCCCTCTCTCTGCCCTTCCCTGCTTATACTCCATCTCTCTGTCTTTCAAAAATAACAAACATTAAAAAATGATTCAATAAAGAAAGATGAGAGAGCCTCACTTATTGTGAGATTTCTGTAGTTTTTAACCATGAACAATGTTGAATTTTGTTCATTTGTGGTTTTTTGCATTCATTAAGATGATTATGTTCATTTTCAAATGTTAAGCCAAGATTGAAATATGAGAATAAAACTTTATGATATAAAATATAAACTTTTCTGTATATTGTTAGATATTTGCATTAATATTTATGAAGAATATTGGTCTTCGGTTATGTTTTTCCTTGTAATGTTTTTGATAGGATTTGGTACAAGGATGATGCTGACCTCTCAAATGAGCTGGAAGTACTCCCTACTAGTCAATTAAAGAAAGTCAGTTTAGTGTCATTTATTTTTTAAATGTTTGATGTAATTTACCAGTGTAGTCATCTGAGCCTTGAGATTCCTTTCTGTGGGAAAGCTTTTAATTACAAACTACTGAAATGTTTAACAGCTATAAGTTTATCCATGTTTTTCTTATTTCAAAGGTGATTTGTATCTTCTAGGAATTTATCTACTCTAAACTGTGATTATCAAAAAAATATTGGCATAAAGTTATTATAATATTCACTTAAAATGTGTATAGCATCTGCAGGATTGTAGATAATATTCCTTTCATTTTCAATAATGTAATTTGTGTGTTTGTGTCCTTTCTTCCTCTGTCCCAGTCATTCCATGCAGATGCTTCTTAATTTCATTAATTTTTTAAATAGTAACTTGATTTATTGATTTTTGCATTTAGTTTTATTTTCTCCCTTGTACTTATTTTGTTCTTTTTGATCACATCTTAAAGTGGAAGCTTACATAGTAAGTGTTAATCTCTTTTTTCTAATGTAAATATTTACAATATCTAAGCACTGCTATAGCTACATTTTATAAATTTTGCCTTGTGTTTTTATTATCAATTACTTTTAAATCTTTTCCATTTTTCATTTTGATTTATTCAACCTATTAGTTATTTATAAGTGTGCTGTTTAAGTTCTAAAAACTATTTGTCACTGATTTTTTTAATTTTTAAAATTATTTATTTATTTATTTATTTATTTATTTATTTATTTGTTTATTGAGAGAGACAGACAGAATGACAGAGCATGAGCAGGAAAGGGGCAGAGAGAGAGGGAGATACAGAATCTGAAGCAGGCTCCAGGCTCTGAGCTATCAGCTCAAACTCATAAGCCATGAGATCATGACCTGAGCTGAAATTGATGCTTAACTGAGTAAGCCACCCAGGCACTCTCTATTTGTCACTGATTTCTGATTTAATTCCACTGCTGTCAGAGAAAATTCTGTGTGACTTTGTCTCTGTAACTTATTCAGACATATTTTGTCATCTGTGTTTTGGTCAAAATCCCAAGCTATTTAAAAATTAATATTCTTTGGAGAAGTGTCTATTCAGGTCTTCTGCCCATTTCTTCACTGGATCATTCATTTTTCGTGTATGGAGTTTAGTGAGCTCCTTGTGTATTTTGGATACTAGCCCTTTATCTGATATGCCATTTGCCACTATCGTTTCCCATTCTGTTG